>NC_079173.1:20721717-20724217 GCF_947568905.1 Ostrea edulis | reverse complement strand
TTTACAAACTGCGGCTGCTTTGGGGAAAGTAAATGTTTCACATTAACATGAACTTGCCATTTTGTGTTGAATTTTCTTATTTGAAATTCTCACCTGCCAAAAATTTCAACTCTGACCTGATTCTATTGAATAAGTTCGTAATTAAAGAATAATTAGCTCCTATTCATCAACTTTTGAAATATCTACACTGTACTGTGTATGATACTGGGGAAAAAAATTAAAAAATCATGTTCATAGATCATTTTTAATTATTGGGGCACTTTTGAAATATAATGTCTAGCTCATGAAGACTGCAGAAAGACACAAGTGACTCAACATCATTCCCATTTCACCTGTGTACAACTTAAAGGTGAAAACAGTATTAGATTCCTTTGAACTCAGTTTTTAATCACTATATATTATTCATGAAGTAAAAAGGAGGAAATTACCTGATACAAGTAATATACAGCTCTTTGGTCAATTCACCAGGAATCTACATTCAGACTATTTAAGTGAAAACAATACATTGGTCCAACAACAGATGGATGGATGAAAAGACCATGCAGACATAGTGAAACAGCTATACCCTCAAAAGTCGCACAGATTTAATACGGTATTATAGAACATTAATTTCCACAAAAGTTGGTAAAAGAATGTATAGTCTCCAAGAACAGGAAAAATGCATCTACGGATGGAATTCAAAGACGAAGTGAAACCAATACACTCTTAAAACATTATCAGCAAGCTAGGGGTACAATAACCAGTGTAAAGGGCTCATGGGTATATCAATGAAGCTGACAGAAAACCATTGGCTTGTATAATACTACGTCAGCCAATCATTTTTTTTTTTCATGGATTGATATCTATTAAGACTTCATAATCTGTGGCTTTAAGAGTTTGGAGTCTTTAATTAAAATGGAATTATAATATAACCCCCCCCCCCCTCCCAACTTTCCCTGCTGCAGCACACCCTAGAAATCTGATATAGATGGAAAGTGGAGGTTGTGTACAATAATTAAGAAAACTTTACAAAATTTACGTTATTCAGTTTAAAAATGCAGTTTTAGTAGAAAGTATACTCTGGAAAAAAAATCTACAGATCAGCAGTCAATCAACACATTAACTACTTATAGTCTGTTCGAGCTAAAAATTAGAGTGACCCAAGTACATGTATATCTAAAAGAATATATATGTAATTCTAATTTATATTTTCATTTACATCTAAAGAGGAAGTTAGCCATTATGACAATGTGTTAATCATCCTTAAGACTTTATGTAAAAATAAAGTTTCTGGATAGGTGGTCAAACATCAAGGTTAATCGAGCTCAAAGGAAAATTAAATTCATCAATCAATAAAGAAACTAGAAAATGAAACATTTAAGTTAGAATGCTTTATTGCATTTCATAAGTTCATGCATGCCCGGATATGGCGCCAATCAATGATCAAGTTTCTAATTAGTATAAGGCAAAATTCATCATCAAGGTCAGAAGGTTATTTAATGCTTTTGAACCAATTAGATGGAACTGATCTTGTCAAACTCAGTGTATTAATTAAAGCACTACCTCATAAGACTGCAAGCATGTTGTGTATAGGTAAAAAGTAACTTTCTTATGAATGCATTATAAAAATAGCAAATGTCTTAATTTGTATTACACGTGCAAGCTCAACGATGCATTTATAATATCGGTAAGCAAAATGTGGTTGCCCTCACGTTGTTGAATGAAAAACAAAATTAGAAGGATCCAGTTTAATTCTCTTTATCAAGATACTTCTCAACCCCTTGTGTTGTACCACACTAACAAAGGAAGATTGTTTTATTGACTGTGAAATATATAACAAGGATTTAAATTAATCCTCTGGTCATCAAAGGCAACAGATGGCGCACAGTTTGCTGACCACCATGCCTGTTACACCCACTCAGGGAAACCCGCATTTATCCAGAGTCACTACAGTACAGCTTATACATTCCGAAACTTCCAAGTTCGACTTACTGCACTATCAAATTTCATCATTCATCCATGGTCATAATACAATCCAATACATATTGCCATTATTTATTGTATCTAAAACTTGTTGTCTTTAATACAACCATGCCCCCTCCCCCAGTGGCAGATTTAAAGGGGGGGGGGGAGAGAGAGAGAGAGGGGGTAACCCCCCCCCCTTCTTGAGAGTATATGAATTTAATGCATTTATAAAAAATTATATCAAGTTATACATATACATGTATGATCCATCAGATTTCACATAACTTAAAATATAGTTTATTGAATAAAGCAATCAATCAACCATACACTTAATACACAGTTATACGATATAGCTTTTTAATTATTGGAATAAAACTAAAATTCTTGTCTTATGAGTATAAGAAACAGTCATAAAATTAATCAATAACTCACACAGTACAGCTTAACAAATCACAATTACAATTCATCAACACAAATGAAAGTAAAAGAATTTTCACATTTTTAAAAGTGTTACAAACAGTTGTTCCACAGTCTCTCGACATTTTAAATATCTATA
>NC_079173.1:20466717-20714217 GCF_947568905.1 Ostrea edulis | reverse complement strand
TTAATAGAAAATACAAACTGGCTGTAGATCGAACAAATCCTTGAAAATAAGAAGTTCTTGGTTCGGTAATCCAAAACGAATTGAATTTTACCAGATCAGCTGATTGGTGGTGACTGCTGTCATGTGACAATCAAGTTAGCGAGAATCTACAGTGGTTATTTGTAATAACGTTAAGCTGAGACAGTACAGATTCTGGAACGCATCACTTCTAATTCCGAATTTATGATCCAATCATCAATATCAAGCAGAATAAATTTCCACTTTCCAAATATAAATTCAAAGCAAATACACAGAATCTATATGAATGCATTAATTTATATATATATATGTATTACTTAATACCTAAAGTAAAATTTTATGATTAGGATCATGCCTTTATCAATATAATTTTATATGTACAGTGTGTACAATGTGTCATCTTTTGAAATATAAAATATATAAACTGTTTCAATCGGCAAATATGACAAGATTATTGTCCTGCATTAAAGTTTCCCTGTGTTTTTAACTCTCTACCTAACAACACTTAGCAACACCGAGGAGAAGCATTCAAAATCCTACTCGTCACTTACAGAACAGAATGCCCCTTTAAGAGACTGCATCAGAAATAACAAATTAACACTCGGCTCAGGATGCCGACTCAGCTTAGGACGCGTCTTCCTACCAGTAATTTGAACACCTCCTCTCCTCTTACAGTCTACAACGGTCATATTTTGTCTTCTAAAAGGTTTGTTCTCTCTATTTTTCCTCTATACAGACATGAAATTATGCTTCATTAATGTCTGGGAAAATGCCCTTCCAACACTTTATTTCATTAGGCAAGTCAATGATTTTCGTTTTGCATTGTTTTTTTAGTACATGCTTTGTGGAAAAAGACAAATAGGCCTCTCAATAAAACACCTACTTTTTTAACCTCACACTAGGGTTTTATGCCGAACCATTAAATGAGAACTCGACTCTATACAGAAAAATCAAATTATCTTGCAGCTCTCATCCATCAAGGGATCACTGGAAATATATTGTTCATAATCATTAATAACATGAAATAGAAATTTTATGGCCCAAAAATAATAAATATTGTCCAACAACAGAATTATATGTAAAAAGACACATATATATATTTTATACTTCAACTAATACATTACTTTTTTGTTGTTAACATACAATAAAAATTTGCAAGCTGTGCCAAAAAAAACATCAGCATTCCTTATTCTGCTAGAGGACGTCTTTGATAAATGTACTTTTGAGGACTAAAATGGGCGAAAAATTCTGCATCAACTGATCTATAGTTCTCACACGTGTTTGACAATTAATAAAACACTTTCTCGCTCCAGCCTCTGAAGAGTCCGTCCAGTTTTCTTAGTCAATCAATAATGTATGCATTTTACCCCCTCAGGTGTTGGAGCTTGGAATACGAATATACTTTATCTGTATGCCTTGGGTAATCCTAATCAATTTTCTACTTTCTTTTGCCAAGTATCTTGGAGAACATTTGTGGAAGAATTTTCTTGTTCTGCTATGTAATATTGAAAAGGAACCATTAAAGATCATCTTTAAGTGTTAGACAACAAACAATCTAAATTAGCTATATAGGTTTTTCTGTTGGACACTTATCCCAATAGGAGAAAATCTCCAAAGTATAATTCACCTTATAATGTAGGATAGTACTTTAACAGCTGATATTTGAGCATTCTGAATATACCATATATATATATCAATTTTCTATAAGAATTTCCACTCTTATATTCCCATGGGGATCTGGGTTAGAATAGGTCCTCAGTACCCCTTGCTTTTCGCAAGGAGGTGACTAAATGGGGCGGTCCTTTGGATGAGATCGCAAAAACCAAGGCCCCGGGGACGTGTCACAGCAGGTGTGGCACAATAAAGATCCCTCCCTGCTCAAAGGCCGTAACTGCTAAGCATAGGCCTGCATGAATTTTGCAGCCCTTCACTGACAATGGTGACGTCTCCATATGAGATAAAAATTCTCGAGCGGGACATTAAACAATATTCAATCCACTCATACATTGATTGATTGTATATTGTTTTACGTCCCTCTCGAGAATATTTCACTCATGTGGAGACGTCACCACTGCTGGTGAAGGGCCGCAAAATTTCGGCCTATGCTCAGCGCTTATGGTCTTTGAGCAGGGAGGGATCTTTATCGTGCCACACCTCCTGTGACACGGGACCTCGGTTTTTGGGGTCTCATCCGAAGGACCGCCGCATTTAGTCGCCTTCTACGACTTCCACTGATACAAATTACAGAAAATACACTGCCTTTAAAAATAATTCAATGAATACACTTAGATTACACTGAACTTTGCTTAATAGTTGCCTTTACAGACAATTTTCCCGATGAAAGTCATGAAACATTACATAAATCTCAGGTGTAATATTTAACTATAAACCAGGACCATTGATCGTAGGTCTCATTATATTACTGCAAAGACAATGTCTTTTAATTTCTTTACCTTTGATAATTAAGAGAACACTATATGCAATATTAGTCCCTTCTTTGCATGGCTCACATTGCAGAGAAATACACCTGGGTATCAAAACACAGATTTAATAGACAATTCTCGCAGATCTGCTTCAGTGATCAAAGCAATCAAATGGGATTCCATATTCATTAAATATTGACCAGCAGTGGCATTGACTCGTTACATTTTGCATGGCAACCTTTACAAAAATCTATCAAAAGCAGTGATTTTTTTTCCTGCAGCATATAGAAAAACACCTCAAGCATGGCATATAAACTGTTGTCTCATTTTAGATGCAATATCATAATATATGGAAAGCCAACAGGTTCAAAATCCTATTAATTTGTAATATCTATGTATAGTAAATGCATTAATTCATTCAATATATTAAATATCTAACTTTATAATTGTAAAATATGAAAATTATCACAATTCGTGTGAAAATTTACCACAAGTAAACACATACTTGGTATATTGTTCATGATAAATCTTTACTTTGATAAGTACAGATGTAAAACAGGTTTCAAAAAATAATAAATCATTTTTAAATTAATGGGGTATTTTTACAAGTCAAATAAAAATATCTCCCTCGTTGGACCAAAATTAAAGAAATGAAAACTACGGGCCCATGCAATATCACAGATTATATATATTACATTCACCATTCCAGGGGGTCCTTAAGATCGATCACAGTAAAAGTGTCCTATGAAGATCGAGGGTCACCTTTATTTATATCTAACTGATCAATCAATACAATTTACATTCCTTGTTGTGAGGGCAGCTCTTCTACAATTCACATGGTCCTTTACCAAGATATACTCAAGGGTCTGATGTATTTCTCTCTATTAGTGTGTGCAGACAGTGTAAAGCATTTCCTCGGGTCTCTGAGCTGAGTGAGACTGAGTATCGTCTTCAACATTCACCATCACCGTAGGAAACTCTTTCTTCGCCATTCTTGGCCTAGCTTGCATGTTTATACTTTCATATTTTGATTATTTTCCCATGCAGTCTCCTGTCGAGTGCTATAGTCTTTACTATAGACTTTCATATTTTGATTATTTTCCCAGTCTCCTGTCAATTTAAGTGCTATAATCTTTACTATAGACTTTCATAATTTGATTATTTTCCCAGTCTCCTGTCGAGTGCTATAATCTTTACTATAGACTTTCCTATTTTGATTATTTTCCGAGTCTCCTGTCGAGTGCTATACTCTTTACTATAGACTTTCATATTTTGATTATTTAAGTGCTATAATCTTTACTTTCATAATTTGATTATTTTCCCAGTCTCCTGTTGAGTGCTATAATAATCTTTACTTTCATAATTTGATTATTTTCCCAGTCTCCTGTTGAGTGCTATAATCTTTACTATAGACTTTCATATTTTGATTATTTTCCCAGTCTCCTGTTGAGTGCTATAATCTTTACTATAGACTTTCATATTTTGATTATTTGAGTGCTATAATTTTTACTTTCATATTTTGATTATTTTCCCAGTCTCCTGTCGAGTGCTATAATCTTTACTTTCATATTTTGATTATTTTCCCAGTCTCCTGTTGAGTACTATAATCTTTACTATAGATTTCATATTTTGATTATTTGAGTGCTATAATCTTTACTATAGACTTTCATAATTTGATTATTTTCCCAGTCTCCTGTCGAGTGCTATAATCTTTACTTTCATAATTTGATTATTTTCCCAGTCTCCTGTTGAGTACTATAATCTTTACTATAGATTTCATATTTTGATTATTTGAGTGCTATAATCTTTACTATAGACTTTCATATTTTGATTATTTGAGTGCTATAACCTTTACTATATAGACTTTCATAATTTGATTATTTTCCCAGTCTCCTGTCGAGTGCTATAACCTTTACTATAGACTTTCATATTTTGATTATTTGAGTGCTATAATCTTTACTATAGACTTTCATAATTTGATTATTTTCCCAGTCTCCTGTTGAGTGCTATAATCTTTACTATAGACTTTCATATTTTGATTATTTGAGTGCTATAACCTTTACTATATAGACTTTCATAATTTGATTATTTTCCCAGTCTCCTGTCGAGTGCTATAACCTTTACTATAGACTTTCATAATTTGATTATTTTCCCAGTCTCCTGTCGAGTGCTATAACCTTTACTATAGACTTTCATATTTTGATTATTTGAGTGCTATAATCTTTACTATAGACTTTCATAATTTGATTATTTTCCCAGTCTCCTGTTGAGTGCTATAATCTTTACTATAGACTTTCATATTTTGATTATTTTCCCAGTCTCCTGTTGAGTACTATAATCTTTACTATAGACTTTTATATTTTGATTATTTGAGTGCTATAATCTTTACTTTCATATTTTGATTATTTTACCAGTCTCCTGTTGAGTGCTATAATCTTAACTATAGACTTTCATATTTTGATTATTTTCCCATGCAGTCTCCTGTTGAGTACTATAATCTTTACTATAGATTTCATATTTTGATTATTTGAGTGCTATAACCTTTACTATATAGGCTTTCATAATTTTCCCAGTCTCCTGTTGAGTGCTATAACCTTTACTATAGACTTTCATATTTTGATTATTTGAGTGCTATAATCTTTACTATAGACTTCCATAATTTGATTATTTTCCCAGTCTCCTGTCGAGTGCTATAATCTTTACTATATAGATTTCATATTTTGATTATTTTCCCAGTCTCCTGTTGAGTACTATAATCTTTACTATAGATTTCATATTTTGATTATTTGAGTGCTATAATCTTTACTATAGACTTTCATATTTTGATTATTAGAGTGCTATAATCTTTACTTTCATATTCTGATTATTTTCCCAGTCTCCTGTTGAGTACTATAATCTTTACTATAGACTTTCATAATTTGATTATTTTCCCAGTCTCCTGTTGAGTGCTATAACCTTTACTATAGACTTTCATATTTTGATTATTTGAGTGCTATAATCTTTACTATAGACTTTCATAATTTGATTATTTTCCCAGTCTCCTGTCGAGTGCTATAATCTTTACTTTCATAATTTGATTATTTTCCCAGTCTCCTGTTGAGTGCTATAATCTTTACTATAGACTTTCATATTTTGATTATTTTCCCAGTCTCCTGTTGAGTGCTATAACCTTTACTATATAGACTTTCATAATTTGATTATTTTCCCAGTCTCCTGTTGAGTACTATAATCTTTACTATAGACTTTAATCACACGGTGACTCTGCTTCAGACAATTCTGTGTCTTAAATTTTATCTAATAACTCTTTATTCTCAACAGCTGCTTTTTCTTCGGAGTTACTATACTACATGTCTATGTACATACTTTATTTATACTTCATGATCTTCAGTTTCAGACTTTAATTCATTTAAACAATAAAATGCTTTCTTTGTTGTTTCATATCAGGTGATTTACATTTTTTTTCTGCAATGCTTACAAACAACAAAGGAATTTAAGACATTTTATTGTTTTTATATATAACAATATATTTTTACGCATTGTTTTAAAATTTAAACTAGATTTGAGTGCTAAGATATCATATGGTTGGCCTATATTTGCTACATTAAATGGAACAGCCACAGCACCTTTTGATGTTGATGATGCTCCATATTTGGTAATGATTACGCGGACAGGTGGTACTAAAAAACCGGATTGAACTTGTTTGCTACTTTATTGTCACAGCTAGATGAAAGCATTGTTAATTTCAATAGAAATATAGGAGAAAAGATTCAAATGTAAAATATCTGAATGTATAGTTTACATATGTCATATTAGTCAAGAATTACTGCATGGGTATACTAAACCCGCTATTTGATTGGTTCATATAACTGCATGCATTCAAATTTGCTTACTCCAGGGTACAATTTAAAATTCTTGTGGCAAACAAGCTATCATTTGAAAAACTTCCAAATTGAAGTCTTTTTTTTTTCTGTTCACTTGAGATTTCAACCACCCCCTTAGCTCCCACCCCCAGTTTAAATTTGACTCTGTCTCTATATAGCATGTGTAACATCAGAATAATTGGTTTTATACATGCAATCATACACCTTCACTATTGATAAATCACCCACACAATTAATGCAGAAAACTATATATATTGCTCTCTCAGGAGAAAAAAATTAGTTAATACAATTAAGAGAGCTTCAGATACAAAAGGCCCATATGGGCCACATTGCTCACCCGGGTCATTTTGGCCCTATACTGTATACTGTTCAGCTGTTGTATATTTGTAAAAGATTTTTTATTCCTATGAAAAATCTTGATCTCTATTGTGGGGGTCACACAAAGTTTAAAGATTTTGCAAAAACCCATCACATAATCTATTTTTGGAAACTGCATTTGCATGCATCGTCAATCCATCATTTTATATCTTTTTTTTTATCATTCATATACTAGAATAAAGCAATAGAAAGAATCAAAATAATTCGTAATAATTTTCTGGATGTATACACACACAGGTGTACTATAGAGCATATAATCAGAACTGCAAGGGAATACTGAAATTCAGCACGATGTGAATATTTTCTGCTGTGTACGATGTACTCCATGCAGACTACGTCATGTCGTATATGAATCAATTTAAATTAAAGGAAAATATCAAATTTTGTTCATATCATGGACATAACAGAAATTCTGATATTTTTCATCTCAAAATACACTACATGTAATTTTCAAAATGTGCTATAGTTATTCATTCAGATATTTTGTTTTACTACTATCTTGGAAAATTTGAATTCTTAAATTGCCACCTAGGTCCCCTAGATGACTGAAATTAGATTTATTTCCCATCATTATAATTAATCAAGTCGTGAACTGTTTGTAAGAACCATTAATCATCAGATAACAAGTCATTAAAGAATCAACATCAAACCTCATGCATTGAATCAATGCATACCATTAAACATTAATTGCTATAATAACAGAATAAAATCAACTGCATTGTATTGAAATCTTGCAAGAATTAAACCATTAGCTCAGAAAATATTTCTGCATGTGTGAGTCTTGTTTGATCATAAATACTTCAAAACTACAGACCTGTCCTAATGAGATTAATAGACTATCGTAGAACTTCTCCAAACTCCAAGATTTGAAATATAATATTCACATTCTCTGAATTTTTTTTTTTACTTTGTATTTCTTTTGAAATTGACATATTGCTATTGCTTTCTTCTGCGACAATGAATACATGTTTGCTGCAAACTAGTTCAATCCGGTTTTTTAGAACCACCCGTCTGCGTAATCATTACCAAATATGGAGCATCATCAAGGTTAAAGGGTGCATTGGCTGTTCCATTTAACGTGACAAATTGGTCAACATATGATATTTTAGTACTATAATCTAGTCTATATTTTAAAAAAATACATAAAAATATAAATATACACAATAAAATGTCTTTCTTTGTTGGTTCATCAAATGCTAAAGGTAGCAATGATTGCAGAAAAAATTATATATGTATGCCCTAACGCAGGTTTAATATGAATTTTTTCCTACAATGTTTGCTACATTTATCACCCAAGGAAACAACAAAGAATTTAACATATTTTGTTTAATTAAATGAGAAATGAAAGGGCACCATCATGGTTTCTAAGATGTCTGCAACAGTGTATAATTCAAAATTTGCAAAATGAAAGATGAAGATAATGAACAGTGATCAATCTCATAACTCCTATAAGCAATACAAACACAGACCTCTGGACACACCAGTGGTGGGATCAGGTGCCCAGGAGGAGTAAGCATTCCAATATATAATTACCAGGTTAATCGACATTCAATTAAGACAGCTGTATAATTTGAATTTAATATTCCTATTTAAGAATTTTATTTGATGGATTAGACATTTTGGTGATCAGTTCTAGACTCCATATAACAGAGTTAAACATCCGAGTCAGTTAAAGTAGGTGACCTGTAATAAGAAACTAACCCAACAGGTAAATACTTACCTGCATCCTACTGTCAGTACAGAGCTCCCGTATCTCAGGTGAGAAATCAGCAAAATGTAAATTGATTGACATAAATAATACTTAATCACTGTGAAACATTTTTGAGTGCATGAGATAGAGAGCTGCTCCTTACCGTAAAGACTTTGATGGAATACACCTTAACAAGTCCCTGTCGTGCACTTCTGCCCACTTGGTCAGCACTCAAACCTCACTCACACATGTCAACATAAACGTTCACTCCTGTAATTAACAAAAGCATTAATTAATGTAGGCATTGATAGGCTAATGTGTGAGTGACAGATAACATCATAGCATGAGGAAAAAACTATAGCTGACCGGTCGCACAAAGTTACCTGATGAAGAATGGAACACATAAAAACCTACCAAATTAAGCGGAGTGAAATTATTCATCAAGTTAAACTGAGTGAATTAATTCCCCTATATAGTTAAACCATCAAGTGTTTAATTATAGGGGATTGTCACTCTGTTTAACTGTAGGGGATTGTCACTCTGCTTATAACTGTAGGGGATTATCACTCTGCTTAACTGTAGGGGGATTATCACATGACAGTTTAATTGTAGGGGGATTATCACTCTGTTTAACTGTAGGGGATGGTCACTCTGTTATTGTAATGGGATTATAACTCTGTTTAACTGTAGGGGGATTATCATTTAATCTGTTTAACTGTAGGGGGATTATCACTGTTTAACAGTAGGGGATTATCACTCTGTTTAACTGTAGAGGATTGTCACTCTGTTTAATTGTAGGGAGATTGTCACTCTGTTTAACTGTAGGGGGATTATCACTCTGTTTAACTGTAGAGGATTGTCACGCTGTTTAATTGTAGGGGATTATCACTCTGTTTAACTGTAGGGGGATTATCACTCTGTTTAACTGTAGGGGATTGTCACTTTGTTTAACTGAAGGGGATATGCCACTCTGTTTAACTGTAGGGGATTGTCACTCTGTTTAACTGTAGGGGATTGTCACTCTACTGTAGGGGGATTATCACTCTGTTTAACTGTAACAGGATTGTCACTCTGTTTAACTGTAGGGGATTATAACTCTGTTTAACTGTAGGGGATTGTCACTCTACTGTAGGGGGATTATCACTCTGTTTAACTGTAACAGGATTGTCACTCTGTTTAACTGTAACAGGATTGTCACTCTGTTTAACTGTAGGGAGATTATTGACAGAGTAATAATTCCATCTGCATTTAAACAGTGATAATCTGGACCCCTACAATTAAAATTTCAAGTGATAATCCCCTACAGTTAAACAGAGTGATAATCCCCTACAGTTAAACAGAGTGACAATTCCCTACAGTTAAACAGAGTGATAACCCCCCTACAGTTAAACAGAGTGATAATCCCTGTTTACAAGTTATCACATGGTATGATGACAATGATTATTGACAAACCAAACAGGTAAATTTCAAAGAAAAAAATCAATATTTAATGAACAATTGTGAGACAATGTAGTATCATTCAATATGGTATACATGATGACTCAGTTCAATTCCATCACTACTGCAATTTGTAAAATTTTAAGCCAGGAGCACTGGCTGGCCCAATCTGCCTTTTCTCATTATCATGGCCTTTAAATACTTGCACTAAAAACCAATGGTATAAATCATCGTGTTCATGACATTGGAAAACAACTGGGCTCTAAGATATTGGATTATTCAGATGAAAATTCAGACTAACTCAATTCAAAATCAATGATATATTTCCAAGAACCAACATATCTCATGACACAACCTACTTACAATTTAAAGTATGTACATAAATTCGGCTTTGTATATGCACAATCTGTATACTGCCTGAGTTGTATCAGAAAACCCCTATACATACAAGGAGGAATCCCGTATCTTATTCAGACAAAAAAAAAATTCACCATCTGCCTATAATACAGCAAGGATCCAATACCTACACTATATGTCAATGAGTTCAATGAAAGTTAACTATGCAGGTCCTTACAATAGAGTGCTAACGAAGCTGAAGGTTGAACTTGTACTGATCGAGACACAATTAGTATACACTTAGATTACAGCAGCTTCGGGTACCTTAATGACAGCATCCTTACATGCTCTCCATCATCATCTGAGCATGCAGTGTAAAAAACAAACCTGTAAGCCATGCTAGCTATCATTATCTTACTTCAGAGATGCAAGTCATTTCCTGTTTTCAGCAAACTTCCTGAATTCACAAATAGCTAGCTCATATATAACATAGTAACCTAGATAGTCACAATTCAGTCCAGTCACAGGGAGGAATACTAAGCTAGCTAAGTTTCGTAAAAGTCAACATATTCTTCAATATATGTAATGCATTTTGTCCAAAAAAACAACCAAAAAAGCCCCCAAAAAACGGAAAATGTATTAATATATTTATACATATGAGAATACTATAATTAATTTCATCACAAAACAAAAAGGATGCATAATAAAGCAGACCATGTGCAAAATGTTGGACATTTTAATAGAAACACCTGGCAGCTCATTCAAGATAGTCGCCATTAATGCAAACACAGAATGCATGACGTCCAATCTTTAACAAACATGAAATATCATTTCTAAGTATGCGTGCAATTAAATTAAAAATGCAGCAATTCTCACAATACATTTCAAGGAAAATATGGTATGAAGATTTTTCTGACATATATGCAAAGCTTTTAACTATGGAACATGCAACATTCTATATTGCATAATAAATCTGATTTTCAATAACCCAGTCCTGTTTGAATATTACAAAAATTCCTATTATGGCAATTGGGCAATCTGAGACAACATTATGTCACCATTGTGCAAATTTCCTCTATCATATTTTGGATGATTTCATTAATATACTAGCTGTAACATTTACTTAATTTCTCACATGAAACTTGGTATGAGTATTTTACAATGGAGATCGATACAATGTCTGCATGCATGATGAACACAAGCTAGCTAGGTCATCAATATGAAGGTCAAGGTCATTTTGGGAGTATTTTTTTATCAAATAAAGAGGGTTAATGCATTTTGTTTCAAAACTGATCTCTCATATGTGTATATACTTATTAAGCCTTTTATTGTGAAATTCAAAGCACCAGATCCAGTATTCTGCATAGAAATTTTCCCCAAAAAGTCAAATTTTGTAAACAGCATTTTATGGAAAAATAGAATAAATTTATATATATAACTACAGTTTCTCATGAAATCATTCTACATGTAATAGCATTAATATATATAATTTGTATCAGCAACATTTTTTCTAATCATGCTAATTAATTATATACAAAATTTGTTTCAATCCATGTGAAAACAATTAATATTTTCATCCAAAGTGCTTTTTTCATTCATGATTTCAATTTTCACAGTTCGTTAAAACTTTGTTTAAAAAATAAATGTCAACAAAATAAATGTACAAATTCACCATGGTCACAGATGAATGAATTCTGCACATAAACTACACGTACTTCTGGCCCTGGTCATGTCTTTATAAGGACCTCCATCTGCATTAAATTGAAATTCATATCCCAAAAATATTTCTACACAGGAATTAATTCTAACATCCCATTTCATCACATAAATAATGAAATAATCTCAGAAAACAATTTGTATTATAAATTTTGTATACATGTTAAAACAGGAATTTCTTTATTTATACTATAAACACATGCTGTCATTATAGAAATGCTTCCTAAAAATAACTGTTAAATCGTGACTGAATAGGCTGGTAGAAATTTAAAGAACTCTAATGACCAAGATTTTTAATTGTTCAGAACGAAGTTGACCTTCCCCAATGCGTCAGGCTAGACGTGATGAGATAATTACTCAGTATCACATAAATAACATACACAATGGATTCTAAAAATACTGACAGCTTACACAAATTAATACAAGAATCACGGAAAAATTGAATTATGCTATGCATGTAATTTATAATATGGAAATTCTGTTACACTGGTGCGGGTTTAAAACTAGCCTACATTGCATTAATTGCAATTTCTACTGGTATTTGCATTTAATAGCACTATTATCCACATTCTAAAGTTTCCACATCTGAAATTTAAATTCATTATCTATCAGGGGAAAAACTGAGAATGTAACTCCATTAAATTATTTATAAAACAATTAAATTCAATGTGCATCTATTGAATGATAAAATCAATGCAGCCCACCGTTTCCATTAACTGATGGTCATATATGATCTGCAAGTTTTAATGGTCAGACGTACATCCCAATTCAAGTTGGTCAAACTCCTTTAGAGTTATTGGGTCTATATGCATGCAGTACGTAACTGAGGAATTTCAGTAACTTATTCACTATATCTCCATTAATTTTCCTTTGGCCTAAGCCAAAACTAAAACGACACTTGTTTCAAAAATGATGAAAACGGACTGAATTTATGTTTACAGAAGTAAAATTAATACATTTCTCGATCCATATGGATCTTATTTTGTTTCCTTCCATATTTCTGATGGAAAGTTTAATGGGTATATACATGCGTTGAAAATGGTCCATTAATTGATTTAAGAAATTTTGGACAGTTGACAGCCTTACCCCCTTCCCCCCAAAAGGGATTTTGATCAGTAAATTTTGTATTTGTACAAAAAATTTACACATCTCTCATATTACATTATCCCCTGGCTCCACCATTTTGAAATTTTCTGTAATAATTAATCCATCAAAGCACGAAGTAAACTTATTAAGCTTATAATGCCTGGTCAAGTATCAAAAGTGGACTCTAGATTACGGTCATTAATTGCTAGATAATGCGTGAACACTTTATCAGCTTTCACACCCGAGCACAGTGCTACTGAAGAGTTCCACAGATTCATAAAGATTTGTTAGTGAAGGAGTCTGTGTTGATGCAACTTTAAATCAAATCAGACTACCTAGACAAAAAAATGGACATTGCAGACCTTCTGTCACACTGACATCAAAGACACAAAATCTGGCTAAGCCTCTGTCACATCACATACACAAAATCTGGCTAATCCCCTGTCACATCACATACACAAAATCTGGCTAATCCCCTGTAACATTACAGAGAGAAAATCTGGCTAATGCCCTGTCACATTACAGAGAGAAAATCTGGCTAATCCCCTGTAAAACTACGGAGAGAAAATCTGGCTAATGCCCTGTCACATTACAGAGAGAAAATCTGGCTAATCCCCCGTACCACTACAGAGAGAAAATCTGGCTAATTCCGTTACATTACAGAAATAAAACCTGGTTAATCCCCTAGCTATGTCCACAAAAAGCAAACAAATGTTTGCTAGCAAAAAAAAAACAACCCAGAACAACACTGTTACATTACAGAGAGAAAATCTGGCTAATCCCCTGTAACACTACAGAGAGAAAATCTGGCTAATCCCCTGTAACACACTACAGAGAGAATTGATTGATTAAATATTGTTTAACGTCCCTCTCGAGAATATTTCACTCAATGACATATGGAGACGTCACCAATGCCGGTGAAGAGCTGCAAAATTTAGGCCTATGCTCGGCGCTTAAATATGGCCATTGAGCAGGGAGGGATCTTTATCGTGGCACACCTGCTGTGACACGGGACCTCGGTTTTTGGGGTCTCATCCGAAGGACTGCCCCATTTAGTCGCCTCTTAAGACATTAGCAAGGGGTACTGAGGACCTATTCTAACCCGGATCCCCACAGGACTACCGAGAGAAAATCTGGCTAATCCCCTGTCACATTACAGAGAGGCTGAGTTTTCTTGGTAGTGTGACAAAGGTTTAGTAAGATTTTGTCTCTGTAATATGCAAGGGCTTCTAATAGGCAGATTGTGACAAGACCACAGGAAAAAAAAAAGGGGGGGGGGCTACTTTTATAATATAAAACTATTAAATACCTTTATACGAATAGTGATTTTGACTTTACACCTTTTGATCTTAAAATCAATAGGTCTTTCTTATGTTATTGATTCATCATATTGAGTGGCATTGCACAAGCCTGGAGAAAACTAAAGGTATCACCTGGAAACCATTTTATGTAATTATACATGAATTTCTGACCCTGAACTTTCGAATCACCCTTTGACTTCAATATCAATAGAATACGCATTCTTCAAGTCTGATAGGGAGTTATATTGTTTGAAATTTCTTTTATGAAAGCTTATTAGAGACTTTCAAAGATGTAGTCTGGAAAAGAAAGTGACTGACACACAGACAAAATAACGAACAATTACAGACAGATGGACAGACAACCCAAATTCTTCGGAGGACAAAAAACAGGCCAAGCTTCTGTAACATTAGAAAGACAAAACCAGGCCAAGCTCCTTAACAGTTCATCAATAGACCTCCACAGGTGACAATATAATGAGTGACAAAATTGTAGCAGTAAAACTTGTTTTCCAAATACTCTATTGGTGATTCTGAATCAACAGACAAGATGTAGTTTAGTAAAAAACCCAATACCTTAAAAACATTACTGTTAGTGATCAAATATCTAATGCTATAAAACTGATATATTTTGCATACTGTGCACTGTTCTCAGTACACATATGCAGCCACTGTCGGTATAAATTCAATGAAAACTCGCTGTTTAAAAATATCTCGTCCACTGTCAACATGTGGTTAATTTTGACAAGCAACATCTTGTAATGAATATTAAATTTTAGTTTTAAGACACATTTAATAAATGACTTGTGACATATGAGTTATGGCACGCTGCTTATTGGAGAAACAAAGGGAGGCAACTCATATAATATATCAACAGGCAATCCTAATTACCCAGGAATTGTAATTTGTATTATGTAAAACATAATTTCTCTGGTATATATCAAGAAAGACAAAATTTAATGACATTTTTTAAACATCTCATTATATATATACATGTACTAGTTAGCACACAACACTCCATTCATGTTGTTAAGTTCTAGGTAAACACTATGCATGGGACATATATATGCAGACAGACTAAAAGATGCCTGCAGTGTTAAATTCCCAAGTCTCCAAAGAGTGTATCAATTCATATCTATTTCAGAGGTCATGGGTGTACAAATCTTTACCAGCAATACATTAATGGGGCCCTGAATGCACTACCCATTAATCTATTAATACCGCTTGAGGAGGAGGTAAAATGTGGGTGTTGTTCACATTTGAAAACAGTATCTTGGATAGATCTACAATAGGCCATGCAGTTCTGAAATACCAATCAAATAAAACTGCACCCCCAATCATGGCATTATTCTAACCCCTGCAGAAATATATGACAATCAAAACTCAACACTGACTTTTAATACTCCCAATAAACAATATAGAAGCATATTTTTTTTCTATTGAATGGTACAAAAGATGCTTCAAACCAAATTTGAGGAGTTGGAAGGGAATTAAATCACCAGGAAGAAGTTCAAATGTTAACACACATAATTTATGTGGTAACCATCTTTGCTTGCCAGAGTGGATCATAAACCCTTGGCTAGCAAAGATGTTTATAATCATTGGCTATGACCATTTTGACCCCACCCTGGCACCAAAACCCCTCAACCCTTGGGATTATGAAATTTACAATTTTGGTAAAGGGCTACCAATGCTCCTTCTAAATATCCATGGAAATTCCATGAAAAAGTCTGGAAATTATGGTCATAGTTCTGGAGACAAGGACAGGAACTGTCTGGACTGCAAAGTACAATGGACTAATAACATGAAAAAATGGGTGGAAAATGACTGGAAAGTTGCAGACTTAAAAAATTTCAATACCACAATATAAGGCTTTTATAAAAAAGCATGGACAAATGTTGGTTGGAGACTTCGTCATTTATAACCCACTTCAATTAGAGTTGTAAATTTTCTAAGTCTATTAATGTGGTTTTCAGTTTTCTTTACTAGTAAAAATCTGAGACTTTTTTTTCTTCATTTTTATAGTACTGTATCCAGGACTCAAGCACCGTTTTTTTGCTTTAAAAGGCTGTGTTAATGCCTTCCTTTTCATACGAGTATCTTCATTTTTTTTTTAAATGTTGGCATATAAGGCAATTCTATAAATGGAATTATAGATTCATCATTATAATTTTTTTTTTACAAATCGTGATCTAGCTGTTCTAACTTTCACTAACAAGTCAAAGCAGCATTTGTCACGAGTGGATTAAAATGAACAGTTTGTTTGTTTTTAAGCTTGCAATGATGTACATTTGTTAAATCTTTCAAATGCTACCTTTCACAGGTGTTTGGGTAAGCATGGTGGTTAACACACAAGCTTTTAACTGCTACGACCCGAGTTATATCCCCGTGATCGACGTGTCACAGTGGTTGTATGTGACAGAGTATTACATGTACAAGTTGCCCATTCGGACACGTGGGTTTCTTTCGGGTACTCTAGTTTCCACCCACATCAATGACCTCTTCACACCAAAATATGAGCCGATGAGAAGCATGAATACATTTTTATAGTTGTAGAACTTATTTTTCAATCGTCGTAAAACAAATAAAGTTTAAACTTTTTTAAAAATGTTCTTTCAATGGAAAGGCATATCTCATGTTAACACTATTTCATATATATATGTAAATATCGAACAACACATTAATGGACAGTTAAATTTTTTAAACGGTAATAAATTACAAAAGAATTCAAATATTTAAAAGGATGTTTATTGAAATGTTCAATCTTATTATACCCAAAAAAAAATCCTTTAGTATGGATTAAGTCTAGAAAGAGTCCCCTAATAAAATGTACAAATTAATTTATATTCTTTACATACATGCATGTACATGCATATATATAATATACTCATTACTGCAAGGCTAAGAAAGATAAACCTTCTCGAAACACATAACACTTTTTTCATTGTTCATTGCAACATCATAATGAAACATACAGCAACAGCTATGTCCCAGGTGTAATATCTTTTGCAATCTGTTTTGAAATTTTTGTGTTCGTTTATATCTATAATAATAATCTTCATTATTTTTTTTGAAAAAGGACAAATGCAAACAACAATATGGCTATTTACCGACTTACATCAATGTTGGCGGTAAGGGGTCATTTTGTGGGAGGAAACCAAAGTACACGGAGGAAACTCGCGTGTCCGAGCGGGCAACCACCATACCCTCTCACATAAACCTGTCACTGCCAATCACGAGAATCAAACTCTGGTTGCAGCGGTGAGAACCTGAGTATACTACCTGGACAGTGTGTGAAACTCAAATTTTGCATGTCACTAATGGCTGAACACAAAATTTACATATCACTTGGGCATGTACACAATGTAGGCCCTGGAATAATAGATTTGAGGGCATATAGTTTTTGGCCTGTCTGTCTATGGCAATTAAAAGCCTTTAATCTTGGTCATATCTTTTACACCAAAAAGAGTTTTCATAATTTGTTATGTGCATTTCTTGTAGCAAGACCTTTCCATTGACACCAAAATCTTTGACCTTATGATCTGGTTCCACTGTGTTGTAACTAATTGTTTCTTTAATTAATTTTCAATACCATATGTATTTATCACAGTGTTACATCTAAACAAAAAATATCCTATTTTTGCTTAATAAATTCATTTTGCAATATGACAAAAAACAGCCAAAGAAAAAATGAACATTTGATTTCTTAGACAAAACAATTCTAAGTCTGCGGATAAAATGTAGGGTACGTAATTTAGGTAACCGCGTACACATACATCATAATTTTTGGAGGTTATACAATGCATATATTTTATCATTTCATCAAAATGATTTAAATATTACAAACACCACCTGCATTTTTATCGATCAATTCTAAATTCACCACCAACTGATATAAAAATTTTCCTACCTAAGAATTCAATCCTTTTGCTCTCAGATACAACCATATAGGCACTACTAAATCTGAGAGACCTACCTAGAACCAAGATAAGATTGTCACAGTTCGAATTTGGAAAGGTTTAACACCTTCCTGCTGAATATCATTTATCAAATATCCGGGCTTATAACACTGATAATCAGTGACAAAGGACACTGCTTTGTAAATGTCATTTGTAAGGTTGAAATTATCTGGGAAGTTTTACACAGAGGGTGTAATATCTTTGTTTATCATATACACATTGGTACAACAGACATTTTAAGAAATAAATTTAATTTTTGAAAATATTCGAAGATATGAACTCACTGTGACCCTTCATGCCAGCATATACTTCATGAAGCGTATTAGTTAGCGCTTCATAAAAGTATAATGCTGGCGTGAAGCATCGCAGTTCTTACCTTCACTAAATTATATTTTCTATATAATTACATTTTACTTTCATTTTTGTCTGAATTTCCAGTCATTAAAATAGACGGTACTTTATCTAACAAAATTCAAATGCGCATAGTTCACCGCTACAGTGCATTCTTGAGGAAAAGGCCATCATTTCAATCTGTATTATTACAGTGGCAAATATTAAGACAGCTTAATCATCAATAATCATATGCGTAGAATGAATATTTATAGGGACATGCATCCATTTCAGATATTTTGGATTTTATTTCAAATATGAAATATTAAAACATTTCCAATATTGACACAGCTTTAATAATGCAGTATTGCGTTTAATACAACCCAAATGCATTTAACATGTAACAACTCGCCCTAAGGTGGAAATTGTATCTCTTGACTGTATAAAAAGCACCTGTCTAATGGTTTACCACATCACTTAAGGCAGAGTTTCCATGTCTAATGAACAAATATGGGGGGGGGGGGGGGGGGAGAGAGATATGTAACAGTCTGTAAAGGTCACAAAGTGTTCAAAGAATCTGTTTATGTCACAGTGGCTAAGCCAGTTTTCAATGTCATCAGAGGCATTCAGAGCCCCCCCCCCCTCTTGTGGCGTCCTTGAGTGATTTATGCCATTTAAAGATTTAACCATTATACATTAAGATGCATGCATATACTGCATCTATGTATGGTATTGTGCTCTTGATAACTGCACTTAATACATGTATTTCATGATCAACACCGAATACGAATATCAATAAGGCATCCATTAATATAGCACATGGAGAACGCCACATGTCATAAAATTAATCAAACAACACAGGCCAAATCAATGAAAAAAATAACTGTCAATACAAAGGATATGTCTCTCAAACATTCTTCTGCACGGGAGAGACAGCTAGTGCATTTCATTGTTCACACTGGTGTTTCCTCTCAGTCGCGTAGCTGCCTATAAACGCAAGTAAGCAACTGCGTACACATCATTTGCTGGCGAGAGGGAGAAATCTCTACCGTTAAAATATATGTGCCTTAAAACCAACTTTACGTTATAACAGTTCCGATTTATGATTTAAGGATCTTAATGTCCATTCAATCAAATTCAAAGTCCTTTTTTTAAAGTTTCAAATCATCAATATCGTGTCGAATATCAATTTAATGTACATCAGGTATGTACATGTAGTAGATGGATTAAGGATATTTTTTGTTATCGGTAACAATTACTACCAGTCGAAAATAAGTGGACAACACAATCTGTAAAACAGATGTAAAAGTCAGTCCATTTAGAAAACGTGTTGAGTTGGCATTATAAAACACTTTAGAAAATAATTTTGTGAATTCTTCTTGGTTTGGAAATATACACAAAAAACCTTGTTTCTATGCACATGTAAAAATATGAGATTTCATAGGTAAAACCCAAGAGCTCCCGTGGGCTTTGCCCCCTTAAGACTCGCACCAGGACTTTGACGTACTTTGCATGCACTTAAACTAGCTTCATTTTCTCTCGGGCTACACGCCTGCCTCTAGATTATAAGCCATCAAATATTTTGGCAAAGTTTACTTTTAATTCATTTACATATATGACAACGAAATTACAAAATTAAAGTGTGGTCTATGTGCTTCTTAATTAGCTGGATGACAATATTTGGAATTGAATTTTTGCAGCAATATATATATAAATAATGTTAATAGCTGTTTCAAATTTATCATTAATTGTTAAACTTACAATATTACTACAACTATACTGAATCTCCATTATCATGCAATGACATTTTTTGTGATATGATTGCACAGTATATTCCAAATTCTCACAAACATATAAGCACCTTCATAAACCAAATAACCAAAACTTTTAATCATTGTGTCTTTTGCATATCAGTTGTGATCCTCTTGCATTTACAAATATACATGACATTTTTGTCTTAATTATGAAAATTTGGAATCATAAACTTAATGTTTTGAAAGTCAGAAACTCATACCAATTTAATATAACAAAACTTCTCCAATTAAAGTAGGAATGAGTTTTACTTGAATCATGCAGTTACTAACTGAATCTGTAGAATGTTGATCTAGTACCAGCTTTGCAATGCACATGCATTTTCAAAAATGTGAATGCAAACTTACAATTAAAGCACAAGCCCAGAGAAAGACTGCAACAGTTGTTCCACAAATCTCAGCCTGCATGAGAGAAGTGTGCATGTCAATCACCAAGAGTGTATGTTAAGCAGGAAGAATCAGATCTTAAAATTGCTGTCAATATCCACAAAATTATCATGAGACATGGAATGTGCAAGCAATCCATTTCAAAGACAACATAATTAACTTTGAGACTATTCAGTGGGAGACAAAATGATACCAATGTTTGTTGTGGATCACAGTATAAAAATATGTACATACATAGTGTATTACAGAATTAGAAAGGAAGTTCACCAAGCAGCTGTGTGTGTACAAATTGTCCTCGTTATACAAAGAGCATTCGCAGTAAAACCCTTAATGTGTACTGATAAATTTGAAAAACCATGAGGGTATGAACTAGCTTACTGCCAGTATACTTCATATTAAGTGCATTAGTGCTTCATGAAAAGTATGCTGGCATGAAGCATCGTTATAAAAATAAAATTCATTTTCTATAAAATCTACATTTTACAGCCGAAATTCCCAGACGTTAAAAAGAGTTGTACTATCTTAATCAAGATTCATACTCATATTGTTCACATTCATATGAGGAAATGGCTATCATTTCTATTGGCAAAGATCTCAAACACACACACACACATGCATATATATATATATAATTATATATATGTGCGTTACGGTGCTATGAGAGATAAACACGACTGAAGAAGACTGCATGGTAACACGGTCCAAATATTTCAACAAAGTGTTTAGAGTTTTTAAAATATATACATATGTAGATCTATATATAATATGTGAGACCCTTGTATATATATTATATATATATAAATCATACACTCAAATGACTACAATCAATGGCAGTAAAATCTCTTGGAGGAATGCTGGTTAATGTCTCATTGATCTCTGAGGGACTTCTAAAGATCTGCCTCCAGCTATACAAAGCCTCATTGTCTCAGCAACACAAAATATCTAACTGACTCAAACATTTAGAAACCTCATAAAACCATAACTGAATGCTATCAAATCAATGCATTGTATCATCCCTAATAAAAGCTTGAAAATGTACTGTTGACAAATATGAGAAGTTATATCCTTCCCTTCTTACAAATTATAAAAATGTTAGGTACATGAATACATTATACTTACAGAAGCTAACTAAAAATCCAAACTTTCCTCAAAATGTCTATATTCTCGTAAAAATTATGTACTAAATTCAAATCCAAACTTCATTTAAAAATCTTTACTATATAATATACATGTTATAAATATAATACTTTACAATAATCGCAGTAACTGCATGAAAACATAACCAGTTTGTATTTTCACATACTCACAGTTATAATGCAGTTAAACAGAGCAAATTTTTATTACATGTAACATATCAATGTTATAAAACTTCAATGCTAATTTCTACTAATTATTATGAGCTATTTCTATAAAAAGGGAAAACAGTCATATTTTCAATGTGATAATCCCTATGAAAAAAAAAAGTAATGTATTTGTAAGATTTCCAAGAAATCAGCAATTTAACACTGTATTCATAAAAATAAATATACTTCAAGATATCATTTCAACATTGTATTATGGAATACAAGTAATTTTTTACCTGCTGAAGAAGGTCACCATTAAATGTACACGTTGTAAGTCCCAGTACAAGATAACAAGAGAGTGACCTTGGTGACACTAGTACAGCTTATCAGAAATAAACACCACACCAGAGTTTTCTTATCTCATCACTACCTACACAAAAACTAGCTCAAGGGAAGTCACTCTGATCTAACTCTATCCCAATGATATGTGATTTTCATATTGTACAGTAGCATCATGCAGTGTTCTTGAAATTTACCAGTCCGAAGGATTTGACTAGTTAAAATTACCTCAGACCGATAAAGTTCACAGTACATTTCATTATTCGGACTGATAAAAATCTCGAAACGTCTGATATCACAGAAGCAGATTTCAAGAACTCTGAGCATGTACTGTATACATAAAAAAAAAAATATGAAAATTTTAAATTACATTGATAAAATATGGAGTTTTATTTTTCATAGATTATAATGTATGGAGTTTTTTTTAAAAAAAAATATGAAATATGCATTATAACGTACGTACAATGATGTTTGAAAAAATTCCATGAAGAGATGCAGAACTGAGTTATAATCCATCTCTTCAGTACTTATACATGCAGCTGACCCCTCGGACCCATGTTCAGATGTGGCACCTCGGAGTTCACATGACTGTGTGTAATTGTGAGATCCAGTACAGATACTCCTAGGGCTATATATCACATGTACCTGTACTTTCAATTCACAGATCTGATGATAACAACAATTGTTCACGGATGAATTGGTGCTCTCATCAATACCCACCTTTAGGTTACAGACTGAGATTTACAGTGAATGATCACACACAAAGAGGTCACACACACACACACAAATACATGGATTATTCAAAACAAAACATATACCATTGATATTTAGTAGGCGAGTTTAAATCGAAGCTTACTGCGATTTACTTTGGGGGAGGGAGAGATATCATTTAACTATAGCTGCAATAATGTAACCCTCTCCGATTTTTTTTTTTTTTGGTGGGAGATCCCGAAAACGTCAGAATAAAAAAGAATAGGATAGGTCTACATTTAAATATTGCAGCTAATTTACCTACAGCTGTTGTTCCATTAAATCACTATTAATATGCTGCATCAGAATGAGCAAGAATAAAAACCATGGATTGCAGCACGTAATGACTTTAATCTCGTCACTGTTTTGTATCTTTACATCAGATGTTACTTTACGAACACATATTGAACTTTTATCACTATGATACTGCAGTGTTCTTCAATGAACAGGCTGCTGTCACTGTCCCACACTTTAAAACAAAAATCAACAAAGATCTAAACCTGAGACATATAAACGAATAAATATGACACGTTTGCTTTCTGTTATATGGGACAGATCGGACATTTCATGCACAGACCCACCATCGATCACCTAAACATTTATTTCAGTGCAAATTCATACATCAAACAAAGAATAGTTTCACAGTCTTATATGTCTCAGCTTCAATTTCACTTCAACAAATTGTAAAATAAAACATGACAAAAAAAGAATTCTTATATCCAATACTAACCTATATGTGCATATTGGTTTCTTCTTTGCATGTAACAATAAACTTTTTTTTCTTCTTTGTCCTAGCTGATACAAAAATCCCGTCCTTAAAATTCCACACTAAGATTACAACTAGTCACCGATATTCATATAGTATAATTTATTAGGCTAAATTGTTACACATTAAGTAAAAAAGAAAAAAAGTTTTTAAAAAACACCAATAAATAGTATCATAACAAGTTTCAATGTAAATCAATATTAACTGTTAATCAATGTTTTTACTAGCTAAGTAAAAAAAAATATAAATAGTATATCCTAGCAAATTTCAATGTAAATCAATATTAACTGTTAAACAATGTTTCAGTTAGCTCTGACAGCAGTAAAACATTAAACATGTTGTGGTAGGTGTCTACCCAGTGACCTCAGGAAAATACTAATCCAGGATTTCCCAAGGTCACTGTAGGCAGAAATCTACCACTAGCCATTAGAATACGGACTATATAACATCAATTTTCAGTGGGTTTTTTTTTGGGGGGGGGGTGAGGGGGAGGGGTCAAATTAGGCTCTTGTTATATTAAATTCTTCAGTGAAGGCACCTTAAATCATTCAATGCTGTAAGCAGAGTAATAAACAGGTTTCCTGTTGATTATCATTGGGCTATGTCATTAGCTTATTGAGCAACAGGAAACAGTTCCCTTCCATTGTAAATTACTATTTTTGATTTAATTTTATCTAAATACCAGCATCTCAGATTTATACAACTTATACAGTTTGTGGTATTTACTTCTGAATCAATGGTAGCACCATTAACATTTCATACAATATAGTATACGAGAATTTCATAATATCATGATAAGTAGATCAACGAGGAATATTTTTACCGAATTTTACACATCATGGAAATCTAACAAACACTGCAGGAGAGAGAGAGAAAGCTTAATACGCCGGTTTCGAGATACGTTCGAGTTATTTCCCTTTGAAGAACTCTCTTAGATAGTAAGGCGCGAAACAACTTGTTTACATGCGGGAGTGGGACGAATATTCATCACTGCATAAGTGAATGTACTCAGTATGCTTCTCATACGCTGTTTCATCACCCCAATTCAACTGAAACACAAACTAAGAAAGTGGTAAGTGTTCAGGGAGTAATTAAATACATGGAATTCTTATCATATCATGTAATTTCGTTGATTGTAGGTATCATATCCAGGATATAACTTTCAAAAATGACATTGTTTTATATTTCTACTATGTAAAACATTCTTTCGATAGTATTTTGTATTTCCTACATTGACACATTTAAAGAGAAGCCACTTTTAATACGTTCTATCGTCTTCCTCACTGACTGTAATATTACTCTGTCCCACTTTGGCACTCAAAGTTCTACTAAATGTACCTCCTACACGGAGAGCTCCTATCTCGAAACTGGCGTATTGAATAAATCTTGTCAACATCATATCATTAAGAAGACAATCCTGGTTGAAAATCAAAAATATCTCGCAATAGTTTATATGTCATGATATCTGTTAAGCTATATTACAGAACACAATAGATTTCTATAAATGCAGAATTAAATCCCTACCAGTATACTGAGTGTATGTTGCAATGCATGCCATCACAAGCAATTTTAGACCTCATTTCATTTAACAGTATCTGCATGTATATAATGTTTTGAAACTGAAATTAAAACTAACTCTAGAGACCAGTAACAAAAAATAGTCTTTGATGTCTCTTCCTGTAATATGCAACTTCCGAGATATCAGCTCTTCTGTGATAGAGGTACGTTCAGTGTTCTGTTGAATACTTGGGTGGGTACAAGATGTATACATATACATGTACTATACACTAGCTATGTATAAATACGCATAAAAGTAATGAAAGTGTAAATTTTGTTTATATCAGCCGTTGGTAAACATTAAAATGACTATATCAAGAATAACATTTGATTAAATTAGGCCATTGAATTAAATATGAAATTATTTTTTATTTCCTCTTCTGCACGAGTGATATTTTAATCAAAGAAAAAAGGTGATTATCAATTTTTGTTTGAGGTATTTTTATATTATAATAAATACTAATAAACTTATTAATATTGTGTGTCCCTGCAGTTTGGGTGGTTGCATGATGTCTGATAATCAGCCTTTAGGCAATATATATGAAGCCAGCGATGAGCATTTGTACCCACCGCGTGTGGACGATACTATGTTTTGCATCTCACTGTGTGTAAGAGTTCCACAAAGGGAAAGAACTATTGGGCAACTCGGAAATTGTGTATTGTCACAATAACACTCAAGAGCACTGTAATATCAAAAATGTGATGATGAATATAGTGATTTATGATATTCACTATAATGTCAGACATTTTGATTATCAAAAGTCAGGAAAATTAGCTCATAAATACAAATTAAATATGAGGTACCCATGTTAATTAAAAGAAAAATCGCTTAATTCAATTTGAATGGTAATTTTGAAATCTGCATGAAATCAAAAAATGCATAGATCTACAAATTCACAATAATAGTTTTGAAAAAACTGGGGCCCCTCCCCCCATTTATGCACCAAGACACCCCACTCATAATTTTTCCTGGAGGTGGGGTCCTTGATTTTTCTACACCAGCCCCCTGTGGTTGATCTTATCATATGTAAAACTATTTGTAAACATCTCTGTTAAGTTGTAATACCAAAATCAGAAGTGGGGAAATGTATAGGCTGATAGTTTACAGTAAAATCGTAACTTTTTACGCAACTTCCCAGAGGAGTTACCACGAGAAAATTAAAAATTGCAAGTTGTCAAAGTTTAATAAAGTAACTATGATAGGCCTAACGTATTCAATGAAAGTTGCAATTATGACAAACTCCAACAAATTTGTCTACAAACTGTACAATAGCATTTAAATGCGAGCTTCCTCATTAACATACCACAATGAAAATGGGACAACTAAAAAAAACACATGATACCTACCTTCTTCGCCATCCGACGCACGTAACACATAAACAGGAAGTGTTGTACGGGAAACTTTCAGAGAAAGTTAGCCGGACCAAAACGGAAATGTCAGGCGGCAATGTTTCAAGTGGTTTCCAGTTAATTAAATTCAAAATCTGGAGGGGTGTGTGTGCAATAGTATTCATATTGTTTTTATTAAAAGAAGTAACTGTCAAGTTTGCTAAGATCCAATGTTTTATTATTTAAAGAAGATGTATATCAAAAGTGATCAACTCGCTAATCAATGTTGTTCAATGACCATCGTACAATCGCATTGATTTGAATTATCTGTGTACATTGTAATGCTATTTTTTGTTTGTAACTACAGTGAGTGAAGACTTAGAACAAATTTTACTAAATCTGATTGAATATTAACTACGTTTTTTTTTTTTAATCGCTACTCTCTCTCTCTCTCTCTCTCTCTCTCTCTAAAAAATCACAACGATATGCAAAATCTTTTTGAGGAATAAAAATTAGAATAAATTACAACTGAAATTCAATAGATAGGCCTATGTAGGCCTAACATTTAAATACATGTAATCATCAAGAATCCGATTATCGTTAAATATAATATGGCAAATCTAAATATAACTACTGCATTTATTTTTAAACAGACTGGAATCAGTGTAACTTTCGGTTTCGCCATGAGGCTGTTTTATAAAGTACCATAAAATAAATCATACAGGTAAGCCTTTGTGGTGTAATCACCACCTCTCTCTCTCTCTCTCTCTCTCTCTCTCTCTCTCTCTCTCTCTCTCTCTCCCTGTTGTCCATGTCGCCTCTCTCTCTCTCTCTCTCTCTCTCTCTCTCTCTCTCAAATATCCAATATGGACTCTTTAGAACTCTGAAAACAATGTTTGAGAGAAATGTATACATGCCCCCCCCCCCCCAACAGTGTCCCCTCACATGGTTAAAAATTCTCTCTCTCTCTCTCTCTCTCTCTCTCTCTCTCTCTCTCTCTCTCTCTCTCTCTTTCACACACACATATTGAAATAATTTTGTTTCTTTGACTAGAAATCAGTTGATGATGATGATGACAAGTGTAGCTGCCACAGCCCTTCTCATACTAACAGTGATGATAACCGCCAAATTAATTGGTAAGAATTTTGATTGTTTTTAAAACCTATGAAAATGAACTTATAAATTATCAGTTGGTAAATTGATTCTCAAAAGTACTTCATACAAGGCAACATAGAGGATTTATAGAAGAAGAAACAGAGGACACTCAAATAGGGAGGGGAGGAAACATGAAACTGGGGAGAGAACTGGGGAAGGGAAGGAGGAGAAGGAAGGAGAGGGGGTTCTAATGAAAATAGAGGATAGGAGTCCGAGGGACAGGAGAGAGAAGTCTGGGGAAGGGAGATGATTTGAAGGAGAGAAAGAAGATAATTCAGATTAAAGGAGGAGGGGTCTCTGATAGAAAGAAAGGGGAAATGTTTATAGAGAAAGGAGGTGAACAGAGGAAGGAAAGATGATTCTGAAGAAGAAAATTAAGGAAGGGACTCTCAGGAAGGAAAGATGATCTTGAAGAAGCAAGCATTGAGAAGTCTGGGCAAGGGATGGGAGAGGGGTCTGATGGGGGGGGGGGGGGGGGTGATAACTGCATGTGAAGAAGGGAGGAGGGCAGACTCTTAAGAAAGAACTTTGAGGAATGGAAGGGAGTGAACTCTAGGGAAGGGAGAGAATATAATTTTAAGAAAGGGGGGGGGGGGCGTGAACTTTGAAGAATTAGGCTCAGAAGATGGGGCATGATTCTGAGGATAGAAGGTGAAGAAGAAATTTAGAAAATGAGTTTTGTGTACCAGGAGAACAAAGTGCTTTTACATGAAATAAAAAATCAAGACTGACCTTTTCTATGCTGTATGGAGATATAGGCATTCTATGCTGTATGGAGATAGGTATTCTATGGTTTATGGAGATAGGCATTCTATGCTATATGGAGATAGGCATTATATGCTGTATGGAGATAAGCATTCTATGCTGTATGGAGATAAGCATGTGGATATGTTAGAGGAAAGATCACTGTGGTCCGAAGAGACCAAAGACATAAGCACTGAACCATAATACTAATTCACACCATCCTTCAATTTCATGTAGTTCCCTGTGTTCCTCAAGACAATTTCAAATTTCAATGAGACCATGTTAGACGATTGTCTGGTCACACACAACGAGACCATGTTAGACGATTGTCTGGTCACACACAGTGTGTTGTGCCAGTTATCTCTACATTAAACCTCTTCTTATTTTGCAAGGAAAGATTTTGTGGGATGAAATTGACACTGACCATACTATTCCATACATACAGGAAAATCTGCACAACCAAGATTATCAAATTTTTGGAGAGACACATTTCCAAAATTTATAGACAAACTTAAGTTTAAGAATTTACATTGCATTGATTTCATTGTGAAAAAAAGAATTAACCAGAACTAAAGGAAATGAAATTCTAAATCAAATTTAAGGGTTTTTATTATTATTTTTTTGTTTTTTGTTTTGTTTGTTTTGTTTTTGTTATGTTTATTTTTCTCACTCTGCACAATTCATTCATCATCTGTTAACATTATATTGGCACTACTCTCACTTCAATTTGAAAATTATAAGAAAGAATCAATTTAGGTTAACAATAGAAAAGATCTATAGGGGAGAACAATATTCTAGAAAATGTCACATTGTTATATCAAGTTTCTTGAGTTATTTTCTGTTATACATATGTTTGAATTTTTCATATTTTCATTTCGAACCTATGATTTGTATATCAGCACGGTTTTATTGCCAATTTACCAACCTGGAGCAGACCCCTTTCCCCATTTTTGATGATCATGCAGGCATCAATCTTGATTAAAATTCTATCTTTCTATGTAAGTATCAATTTAGCAGAAAGCTTATCTAGTATTCCTTAAAAGTCAGTGTGTACGTGTAGCGGTCACCTGAGTTCTACAGGTACTGCTGGTAGCCAGATAGCTCAGTTGGTAGAGCACCTGAATAGAGAATTCAGGAGGCCTGGGTTCAAATTTCGGTCTAGTCCGCTGCATTTTCTCTCCTCCTGATGCATTTGGTGCTGTAGACCACCCCTGGATTTGCAGGTGAAAGTCCTGCCAGGGGGAAAAGAACCTGGGTTGATGTCTTCAAATGTGAGGACATTTAAGGAGGGAGGAATGTGGCAGTCAGACAGACCCGTTCAATTGTCAGTGGCCAGATAGCTCAATTGGTAGAGCATCTGACTAGAAATGTAGGGGGCCCAGCCAAATCCCAGTCTGGTCTGTTGCATTTTTCCCCTCCTGTTACACATATGTTATGATTTGTTTTGGGTTTTGGTTGTTTTCTTCATTTAAAAAAAAATCTTCTTTCCGACAATTTAAGGTCACCTTATCTTTCAAAATATGACCTGAAAAATTCAGGAAACAGCCTAGATCAATGAACACCAATCATGTTAATTTAATCATTCATAGAAGATGCCACGATTAAAAATTAAGATAAAATTCAATGACACTACTAGTGGTTACAGAGTAGTCTTCCCTTTGGTGTTTATGATATCAATATTTATAGGAAATAAGGAGCACATCACCATACACAGTATATAATTATCAATTTTATTGAAGTCTTCACCTATTTTTAAGTCTTAAAGCTTTCATTTGAATTTCATTTCTGTAATTTATGTTTGTACAAAGAAAGACAATACTTATACTAACAGCTCCAGTCCTTTGATATTGAGTTTTCATTGATGTCCTCTTTACTTCTGCTAGTGACAACTCAAGGTCGTGATAAGGACACTCACTTTGCAACTGTAACAGGAAGGAAGAAAATGCAACGGACCAGCCCGGGATTTGAACCTGAATAGAGGATAGATTGTGATTCTTAATCCCAGTGATGTGCGATACCTGAGGAAGGGTGGGATTCTTATAATCCCAGTGATGTGTCATACCAAAGGAAGGGTGGGATTCTTATAAACCCAGTGATGTGTCATATCTAAGGAAGGGTGGGATTCCTATAATCCCAGTGATGTGTCATACCAAAGGAAGAGTGGGATTCTTATAAACCCAGTGATGTGTCATACCTAAGGAAGGGTAGGATTCTTATAATCCCAGTGATGTGCCATACCTAAGGAAGGGTAGGATTCTTACAGTGTATAATCCCAGTGATGTGTCATACCTAAGGAAGGGTAGGATTCTGATAATCACGGTGATGTGCCATACCTAAGGAAGGGTAGGATTCTTATAATCCCAATGGTGTGCCATACCTAAGGAAGGGTAGGATTCTTATAATACCAGTGGTGTGCCATACCTAAGGAAGGGTAGGATTCTTACAGTGTATAATCCCAGTGATGTGTCATACCTAAGGAAGGGTAGGATTCTTATAATGTGGGATTCTTATAATCCCAGTGATGTGCCATACCTAAGGAAGGGTAGGATTTTGATAATCCCACTGATGTGTCATACTTCAGGAGGCCAGAATGTGATTCTTATAAAACTAGTGATGTGTCATACCTAATTCATGTAACATAGGTAGTGACTGTTCCTTTACAAAGTGCCCAGCATTAGAAAGTCATAAGTCTTTCTGATATGACATTAGAAATGGAGGTCCCGTGTAATGGTAGATATTGGCATGATAAAGAAACCTCACTGTGAACTGAGTGTGCAAACCACTTGGGCTTATTGTGACTGTGGAGTTATCTATTAAAGTATAATGTAAATATTATTAGATAATTGTAAGATAAATGTTACACAAGCAAAATTATATGATTCAGCATGAAATAAGACAGACCAGAAATTCTAAACCATAAGAGCTACAGTCCCTACAGGGTGTTCTGGCTGTAGCATGTAATACAAAATTAATGTATTTATAAAATGAATACTGCAGGAGTGAATTTAATTTTTGTAAACTTTGTAGATGAATCCGTAATTCATACGTATCTGATCAACACACAGGACCTGGCACGGGAAAAATTCATCTCAGCAACACCATTTCTTCCAAGGGCAGAAATTTTTGATGAAACAGCAACCTACACTGGACTGTGCTTCTTAGCTGTACTATGCCTTGCCCTGTGTTGGGTTGTTTCGTTCCTATTCGTTAAAATTCTTACCTATGTATGGGCATTCATCAGCAAGCCAATAGAACTTCTAATCAGTGTAAGTTTTTAAATCAATATATATATACAGTCAAACCTCGTTATCTTGAACTCGATGGGACCAAGAAAAAACTTTGAGATATCCGAGGATTCGAGATATTGAGGTAAAATACTAAAAAGCATAAAAGGTTTGGACTTCCTATTCACTTCGACATATCCATGTTATTCAAGATATCGGTGTTCGAGATACTGAAGTTCAACTGTATTTAAAATTCCACCATTTTTGTTTAAATGTTTAGAGAACTGTTCAGTTACTATTATTTGATATACAAACTCAAGTGAACTTATATATTTATATTACTAATTATTGATTTATTATTAATTAGATTAGATTAATTAGATTATTATTAATTAGATTATTAATTTGTATTCACCTGAGGATGGATGTTAAAATCCAGAAAGCGCTAGTGATTTAAATATATTTTGGAACTGTATATTTTCCTGCTTTTTTATTGAATTATATATATATATATATATATATATATATATATATGTATATATATATAATATACAGTATGGATACATTCATTAAAACCAATACAGTAAGGTAGTCATCCACAATAGAAAGTATTTTCCGCTGCTTTCTCTTGACTAAGTTAAAATAGACCTATGTTGCTGTATAAATGTTGGACAAGGTCCAATTGCAAGCATGAATTGTATAACTAGGGATATTATTTTTCAGCAAATGTCCGCAAAAAAGGGTTAAAAGTGTTGTTACATGTACGTTTCTGTAAATAGATATACAGCTATTATTATACCTAACCATTACGTACGTTTCCGCAATTTACCTGTGGTGTAAATTCAACTTGTGTGTGATTATAAGATCTGTCTGCAGAGTTTCCTCCATAAATTTGGGCAAGCAACTTCAGATATTGAGGGAAAGCGTGCTACAAATGGACCAGAGTCTTCTCATGACCATTTCAATTCTCAATTCTATTCCCTACGCCCAGATATATAATCACGGGGTGTTGTAAATTATCCAAACAGCATACATCAAAATCATGTCTCTGACAGCACCAGCAACAGTACGCAAAACTTGCCTTTTTGTGTACAGAATATGCGAAATACGATGTTTCCCTATTTGATCTTTTAGGGGCTATCGGGTACAAATTTGGTGCCCGAACTGCTATATACCTGTTTTGCTATGTTTTACCTGTAACCCAGGTAAGATATTTGCGGGATCGTAATGCCATATTTTTTGTGGAATAGTAAAAAAAAAAAAAAAAAATTGCGGAATCGTCACAGTTTTGGTGGAAATTACGTAATATCAATTTGCGGAAACGTAGATCGCCGGTATAACTACCGGTATACCTGGTCATTTTTGTTTTTTACAGATTATTATCTACCTGTATATTTTTGTCTATTATAGATGATCGTCTACCTGTTTTCCTCAATGTCCACTGCCGTTGTGATCCAGATGTTCAAGGTTGCTCTCATTCCAATGGCAGCATTGATTATTTACTTATCACGGGACTTATTTTACTCTATGATTTGAAAACTTGATTCTTCAATGCCATGAGGATAATCACTATTTTACTTGTGAAATTTTTAAAAATAAACTTCAGAGGTATGTATGTTGGTGTAATCTGTTTAGGGCTATAATGGGCCATGGATATCAACCTGGATAGATCAGTGGTTAGAGCACCTGACTAAAATGCAGAGGTCTGAGGTTCGATTCCCAGTCCATACTTTATTTCTCATTTCCTACATTTGGTGTCCTTGACCTAATTTCTGTGGATACGAGGGCTTCTTTTTATATTATGTCTTTTCTTTCCCCGCTTAATTTCTGTGGAAACGAGGGTTTTTTTTTATATTTGATCTTTCTTATCCCCTAGGGGACAGGAAAGACCGAATATAAATAACCCCCTCGTTTCCACAGAAATTACCGTTGGTCACCCCCAGAACTTGCAGGTTGTCCTGCCAAGGGCAAAATAATCTGGGATGTGTGTATTTGATGGTGAAGAAAATTTTTTTTAAAAAGGGAGGATATTGTAGTACATTGTATTTAAAAGGGCTAAACGAACCGTGGATATCGGCCTGGATAGCTGAGTGTTTAGAGCATCTGATTAGTAATGCAAGGGTCCTGGGTCTGATTCATGGTTCAGCCCAAACTATTTATCTTTTCCTATACTACATTGGAAAGAAACATATTTGAATAGAAGTATGAATTCTCTAGCGTTAGAGGGGGTTAACCATTTATGTGCAAAGATCTCCTATTCTCTATTTCTAAAGCTGCAAAATTTGCCTAGGTGACTACTATTTGCCACCCCCCCCCCCCCCGGGTCCGGTTAGACTGTGGATTGAGGGTAGAGGCATTACGCAGGTGTATTTCAATGGAATTTCTTTTAAAATATCTTGTCAAGAACATCAGACTGCAGATTAATTTGAAATCAGTCCTCATGTAATGTAGATTAAAATTTATTCCCAGGGTCACCATTGGGTCACAGTGGTAGAGTATTTTATATAGAAATATGTAAAGATAATGTTACAAAATTCGTCAAATTAAACGGGTACGGGTTGCATTATAATATAGTGTAGATTTAAACAGTTTGAAGTATGGCAGTTACTGCTGGCCAGAGTGGGTTTGCAGTAGAAATCCAAATTCGTTTAGACTTATGGAGGTATACTACATTGTCATAATGGCTGACTACTACATTGTCATAATGGCTGACTTCCTTTTAAAACATGGATGAAAATATATAAATATCAGCAATATCTGTCTATTTCCTTTAGATTTAAAACTGTCTAGCTGAGTAGGTTAATGTGCCAACTGCAAAATTGTAGTGCGTGAGTTTTTCAATGCTGAAGATTGGGTTTTCAATATTTTTGCAGATTACTTTCTGCTAAAACTGCAGTTTTTAACTAAATGAAGTAAATTTAGAAATTTTCAATTTCCAAATAGTAATGTACATATCCTCCACTTTTCATCCATATCAGATTTAATTCTCGGTTGTGTTATTCTTCCTTAATGGCTTCCAGTGTTAACACTTCTCTGTATAAGCAAGGTGTATTAGGTGAACGTGGCTCACGTGTCTCTTACTGGGTCACGTGACCAAATCACTCTGATGACGTATTGCTATCCATGGTACAGTAATAATGCAGAGACTGTGCATGTTTGTTCCAACCCCAATGAAATACTGAACATGCCTAGTTGGGATGCTAACAGTGCAGAAGAAATCATCTGAGCCAAACAAATCCAATCATAAATTGATGTCTCAATATCCGTGAAAAATTCTCAAGCGGGACGTTAAACAATATACAACCAACCAATCATAATTTGAAAAATAAAAATAACACAAACAACTGCAAATTACAAGATGCAAATAACTGAACACTTGTGGGCATTACGATTTTTAACACAGACATAGAACATTACAAATAATCATGGATTTACAAAGGCATGCCTCTCCTAATGGTGCACTATATACTGGGTCTCTTAGTTTAAGGGTTACCTACACTACCATTAACTGCACCCAAAACCTAATGACAGATTACAGGTAGGGCACAGGGGCTCGTCACGAAATTTTTGTCTTAATAAAATTTGACATCGTGTAAATATAGAATAGAGAGGGTCAGTTCGTGACGAGCCCCTGTGGGTAGGGTAGGAAAATATTCAATAAAAATGGAACTCGGAAATGCTTCGTATCTAGTGACCAGTCATCCCAGAATTACTCCATCAAACAACACTCCGATTCTACTCACAAGTACTCTGAAATTCAGTCTGATTAAAACCACCCCCTCCTCCTTACACTCGTCAGGAGGAGGGGGTGGTTTTAATCAGACTGTCTGAAATTTAAAATATGCTGGAGTTCTTCATTGGCAATTCAAACGAAGTCTTTGGTGATCAGATTTTCCAATAGCTTGTTGGTATTCCCATGGGCACGAATTATGTTTCTTTATTAGCTTACCTGTTTTTATATTCCTATGAAACAGGGTTTATTCAGAAGCTTCTACAGGAGAAGAAAAAAAATCTCTGGCTGTGGCCTTTAACTCGACAATTATTTATATCAACGATGTTTTATCAATTGACATTAATCACTCTCATTCGTATGTAGATTTGATAAATCCCAGTAAACTCGAAATAAAAGACACTAGAGTTTTTCTTATCCCCCTTATGTTTGGATATTTTATTTGAAAATAGACCAAATGGGGAAATTTGCCACAAACATGACGTCATTTAGCATTGCTATATAAGCTGAAGACAGGCAATCATCCTACTGGTATCTGGAATATCATCGCAATGGAATGATAAATGTCAACTGACCAAATCTAAACAGAATTAGTAGTGTTCACAACGAAAAATCATTCAAATGTTACACCCTCTTACCAACTTTCTTTTCAAAATGATATCATCGCAGATTGGAACGTGAGAAACTTTAGGCGTTTTCTTTGATTGTACAATTTCCTTAAAGAACCATGCAAGTTCCACTCCTGTTCCTGCTGTAAGCAACACCGGATGTTTATAAACAAAGATGCCTGCAAGATATTTAGTACTCTCTATCATGACTGGACTGTGGAAATAATCTCTCGAACAGATTTGAGCAAGCTCCAGATGATTCAAAACCCAGCAGCTCGACCATATATCACCGCTACTATTAGTGCCTTTACACTGGCTTCTTGTGAGTTGCCGTGTTCAATACAAGATTCTACTACATGTACATACACTGTAAATGCATGAGAGCATGTTCTGCGTATGACTAATTTTTAATCGCGGCAGATGATTGATAAATCATTTCGTCACAGGGATTTCAACAGTCTCGTTTAGAGTAATCATTTCGCAAATCCTATACATGTAGTTCTCATAATGATCTCATTTGCAAATGCAACCTGTCACTATTGAATACAGAATTCACAGAAAGAATTACTTACATGTATAACTTACAAGACGGAGTACGCGTATCCTTGTCAAATTGAAAATTGAAGTGCTAAACTTGAATGAAGTCTTACAACAGGGATATGAAATATGTTTTGTGTACCTTTAGTGCTTACGCCTTGAGAATATGAAATGATTTTTACGAATTTGTCATGATATTAACTTTGATAAGTGTTTGAAATATTCCAATATGCAAAAACTCCATACTCGCAGTTTTATCTGATACAAGTTTAAATTGTGTATTTATTTCCATTCATTAGAGTTAAAACTAACAAATTATCAAATAAAATACATAGGTCATCACACTTTTTAAGATGTGAGACGTACATAATCAGAATCATATATCACCGTCAGAAAATTGCAATTTTCATTAAACAGCGTTATCAAAATCTCATAAAAACTGGTTATGACGATATAGTAGTATTCATAACAATTTCATGAAACTGTATCTTCACAAAAATACACAAAATGTATGTAAAATATAAAGGAAATCATTGCATAATAGACTTGATAAAGAAATCAATAGAAACAGAGTTATTGCCCTTGGATTCAATATTTTGAAACGTATCATTGATTACTCATCTATAACTTAGACTTTTGAAATATATTTTTTTAACAAGATTTTTTACAATAACTATAGGAAAAGACTCCAACAAAATTTGGTCAAGATTTCATTTTCATGGATATTATCATGAATTTACAAAAATACTCAAGGTAAATATTGACCAAATATTCTCACGCGCACGCACACACACGCTGTATTAGCGCATCGCCTTGTTTAAACTTTCATTTGTAATGCCATTAGGCCGAACTCGGCTGATTCCGGAACATGAGGTATGAATATTCCGAGGTTGACCGAGTGTTATAATGCAGGTATGATTTAAAGCTATCAACTGTTTGTAATGGTCACATACGTGTATTTGTAAGTCTCTATATAACTTTCTTACTTAAAAGTCAAGAAATTAACTGTTTAACATGTTAATTCATGCAGTTGATTCGTGCCATTGAAAAACGTTTTAGTGCTAAATTACTATATCAAAGTTAGAGTTTGTAATCACACGTGAATTGGTGACTTGACCTTTGGATATTAAAAGTGAAATCGGTTAATTCTTTTTTGACAGAGATTCTTCGTTGCTGAGAGATCTGCGAATGTTATTTTGTGATGCTACAAAATTAATGATTCTTTACGGGTCATCCTTAAATCATGGAAACCCTTTTGAAGTTCATTCCTCAAATGATATTTAATGTATCATTCAGTTATTCTGTCATACCATTTGTGTCCTGGTGATCTTGAGCATTGAAATAAAGATGCAATGGATTATCACTATGATATAGGATCTCTTCATGTGACCCTTTCATTTTGAAAGTCCATACAAACGGTATTTTGAGATACCTGGCCTGGAGGTTATAAAATGTTTACTGTACTTATTCTCGAACTCCGCCATGTTTGTTTTGAGTACAACTCTGAGCAAGCTCCGAAGCATACTCCTACAATCTTGAGCATGTTCTCCATTTGAGTATGAGAATGATTTTATAAGAGTTTTATAACCTTCACTTTTGAGTATGAGTACAATTTAGAGCACGGAGTTTAAGTATGAGGAGTTTAATAATATCCAGGCCTGGAAATAATTTCTTACAGTATGTGATCTGGTGGTCCTGACCTTTTTAACAAAACAAAACAAAAAACAAAAAACCCACCAAAAAACTGAAGGCCATCAGTATACTCTGTGGGGTTTTATTGCTGAAGCTCAAACAACCCCCTGGGGATCCGGGTTAGAATCTGTCCTCAGTAACCTTTGCTTGTCGTAGGAGGCGACTAAATTGAGCTGTCCTTTGGATAAGATCGCAAAAGCCGAGGCCCCGTGTCACATCAGGTGTGCCACGATAAAGATTCCTCCCTGCTCAAAGGCCGTAAACACCGAACATACGCCTAAATTTTGCAACCTTTCAACGGCACTGGTGACGTCTCCATATGAGTGAAATATTCTCGAGATGGTCGTTAAACAATATTCAATCAATCAATCTGAAGCTCAAACGGTATTTAATATACCAGAAACCAAGGTGTTACAGACAGACAGACAGACCCAAATCATATCCCCGTTTTCATTGAAGCAGGAGTATGTGTATGATATCCACTGCATGTGAGAAATAAAAAGTCAGTTATTGCTTTTCATAACCTTTATTTACTATCTGAAAGCGGACTGTACATAGTGTCTATCGTTCTGAGTGAATGTAGTCATGAACGCTGGGGAGTTCTTTCACCACGCATGCACTTAATGCACTGCGGTTCAAATTCATATCTGTTGCATCATACCTGAAATAGAGGGATACATATTATATATAGATAGTACACACATATATCCGTCTGGGCTGGGTGAGGGAGGGAGTTCTATGGCTCTTCGCAGACACTATTTTAAACCAACTACAATTTAGTTGAATTTGTTGACAGCCACCCCCCTCCCCAATAAAATGACCCCCCCCCCTTAAAATTCGAAACTCCGGATGTGTGTTCTTGTGCTCGTTGACAAGAATTTTAGTGGACACTCGACAGGATGCGATAAAACTTGTTAAAAGTCATTTCACCCAACAAGTGGAATACTTCATCGATAAGTCACAAGGGGGTGTGGGGGTGGGGGGTGGGGGCAAAACTATATCTATGTAGTCACCATTCATCAGTAGAGGCATCGAAACATTCAACGTTGTAAATAGTGGTCACTCCATTAAATCCACCAATGGCAAATACCATCTCATCGATTACCTGAAAATCAAGGGGAAAATCATTTCACTCGTTTTCTCTATCCTAAGAAAACATATTTTAATACATACATGTATTGTATGAACAATTGTTATAAAAATCATTGAGAGGTTAACTCTGCCCGCTGATTATTCCAGAAAATATCTTTTTGTCAATATGCAGTGAGTGATGTCATAAAATTCATGAGGTATTGATTGGATATCGGGAAATGTACCTGCCTGGGGTCATTGTGCGTTAAAGCAGGTTGAGCATGCGAGGCCCACTTCCGTGCAACGACCGAGGGCAGGCATATTTTCCGAAAATCACTCAATAATTATATTTCATAACTGTAACATATTTTTAAAATACCATTACACCTTTAATTCACTTTACTCAATGTCGTTCATAACATATTTTCTCAAAACCTTAAAACATTTAATTTACAGAAATTGTCTGAACAATTTTTGGGTTACAAAGAATATATTTCTTATGATTTTGTTCAAAATTTAAAAAAAATCATCTTTACATTCGTCATTCAAATAACGGTATTTCGTCATTTGCGTTTTACCTCAACAGCAAAGTTGCTTCTTGGGTTAAACATCTCTGGTATCGTTTTCCATCTGTTCGATTTGGGGCAATATTTCTCCCCCGTGTTCATCCGGGTGATTCCGTTAAACCCCCCTAAGGCATAAATTTCATCTTTGTAGGCAATAACACCAATACCACTGCGCCTGTTTCTCATGGGCTCCAGAAGTGTCCATTGATTGAACTGGGGGTCATAACTTTCCGCAGTACTGAGGCACTCGTGACCATTAAACCCGCCACAGATGTACACCTTGCCTGTAACACACGATAAATACTCTAACATTCATGAATTTTAAATTGAATTCTGGTAGTACCGTGGTACCATATATAAATTCGCGGTTTACAATTTCTTTTATAAATTGAAAATATTACATAGTACCGAGACAAACCACTTATACTGGAGCTAATGATTACAAAATTTCAAAGTAAAATGCCCGTTTTGGAATATCGTTGACCATCATATTGTAATACAAGGACAATAGTATTACCTGTTTTGGGATATCATGAACATTAATTACTGTAAGAGATGTACAATGCACATGTTTTGGGATATCATGAAAATTTAACATTGTAATAGATGTACATGTATAATGCGCCTGTTTTGGGATATCATGAACATTAAACATTGTAATAGATATATAATGCACCTGTTTTGGGATATCATGAACATTTAACATTGTAATATATATATATATATATGTATATAATGTGGCAATGCCTGTTTTGGTATAGATAATTACTGAAAAGCATACAATATATGCGACACTGGATAACCGTAGTACCGAGGAACTGTTCTTCTAGTTTATAAAATTCCTTCGCATGTCAGCGTTAAGGTTTGATTGTTTGGAATTTTTACGTCCCTTCGAGAATTGTTTCACTCATATTGAGACGTCACTAGCTGTAGGTGAAGTGCCACAAATTCAGAAGGTTCTTTAACGTGTCAACAACTGCCGCGACATGGGACTTCCGTTTTTAAGGTCATATCCGAAAGACACGCGATTCTCATTTCTAAATACCGAGCGTTTGGCGAGGATAGAGAGCAATTACTACCCAGTACCTATTTCAATGTCTTAGGTTTCACGCGGCCATGGCACGAGCGGGGTTCGAACTCACGACCTCCCCGTCATAAGAAGCGAACGCTCTGCCGCTGAGCTACCGCAACCGGTGTTAGGGTTTTTAAGCACAGAGCTTTTGAATATTGGGCAAAGATGGATGCTTAGAAATAGCTGATGTAAATCAAAATTGATATTAACCGTCAAGTGTGGTGGCGCTGGCATCGCTTCTACGGTGTTGCATTGGTGAAATGAAGCTCCACTGGTTTTTGACCGGAAGGTACCGTTCAACAGTATTCTGTCTCACCTGACCGTCATAACCTCCCATGGCATAGATGTAGTCTCCCATGACAGTTGTACTGACGTAACACCTGTAATACACGCGTATAAAATGATGACTGTCACGTAAAAATGGCGAATATCATCAACATACATGTAGAAGATACTTTCTTTACTGTTGGGCATATCATGAATAGAGAGTTGCAAATTTAAGAAGGTTCAAAGAATATTCAACGAAAGGATGTTGCAATGCTTGTAACCTCCTGCTCTAGATCCGCCACTGCATTGTTTCGATAAATTAGACACCAAAAGTGTGCCGCGTGCCAGACAAAATACAAAGAACTATTGATCCACGCATGCGCGGAGTTTGGGATTGTACCTCTTATTGTTCATGGGAGCCTTTTCTTTCCAGTCCTTGGTCATCGGGTTAAAGCTGCGTACGCTGTTGAAATATTCCACTCCGTCAAAGCCTCCGATGACATAGATTATATGGTTTATCGTGGATGTTCCGTGATACGCCCTAGGACCTAAAATGGAGATACAATCTACTGACTAAGCCCAAGAGATTGATTGATAATTTTTGTTAATGACTTTAACTTGATGATTCTTATTCTTAGGTAATGGCATGACAAAGTGGAATGAAAGTGTTTGATAAATGATGGTAAAAATCAATAGACGCGTGTGCATTGTAGATAGAATAATGTGTATACACTGTACATGTAGTCTAAGCAAGAAGCCATAACCGATCATACAATTAAAAAATCCTAGTTTGTGTGACGCAAACATCTAATTATTAAACATTTGATGACTGGGTTTGAAGATTAGATGATATTTATTGACACATGTGATTCATGACCTATTTTTAAAACGGTTTTTGGGAACATATGTAGAATAAAACTCAATAGACTGTAAATTTTGTCGTAAGAAAAACCTCCGCAGATTACTTTGGATGTTACATCACTGGGGACTGGACTTAACAGCTGAATGCTATTTATTTATAAATATTTTTTTCTGATGGAGCGCAAAATCAACATAAACTCAAGTAATAGAAGATATCTCTAACCATTTCAAGATATCATCAATCCATTTGCTGTGCACATCAATTCAATTAAAGATATCTTTAAAAAACCCTGAATGATATCGATTCTGAATTATTGCACGCATTAATTGAACTGGTGATAGCATTATTTATTCTTCTGATTGATGCACACAATTCTCTCAAATGAATTAATGATATCAACAACGGAATTGATGCGCGCTGTAATTCAGTTGAATTAATGATATCATTAATTCTTTTGATGCTCGAAATAATTCCTTTAGAGAGAAAGAGCAACTACTTTGTATATTCAATTAGAGATATCTTCAATTCAACTTTGGTCCTTTTCCACAAAAAAAATTAATTAATTAAAAGAAAACCAATGCTTAAGATGAAAAATTAAAACCCTGTAATGCTTGTATATTTCTTGACTCGTATATTTCTGAATGATCAAAATTAAGTAAATAAATGATATATGCATAGGTGATAAAACTTGCATTCTTACATAGGACATAGTTGCACTCAGTTGAACATAAGGTAGAGGTGGGTTGTTTTTTTTTTTGGTCGTAAGATATTTCGTGAAAATGGCCAAGATAATGTTCTCTTTCTTTGAATTTTTGCCCCCTTTAAAAGAAACGATGCGCGCATTAATTCCTTTAAAACACTTGCTTTAAATTATTAAAGATATTTTTAATTGAATTAATCATTGAAAGAAATCATTAATATAAATAATTTAGCCGAGCTCTAAATCAATTTTTGCGAGAAATGATTCCACCACATTGATGCGTGAATTGCGATTTAATGCGCACAACAATTACATGATTTATTGCGCGTAATTGAATTAATGCTCTTTATGAATAATTAATGATATCTTCGATTATTTAACCTAATGTTGATTTGGCGCTTCATATATACTGAGGTGAGAATTCATCTCAGCAGTGAATACGTAATGGACACTGCTTTCTTGCTGGAATTTCGGGGTATAACGGAAGACAACGTGTGATTTGTCTCAATCAAGAAACTGCTCCCTAACATCAAAGGCAACAGATTCCGGCAGAGAAGCCATTGGGCAAATACTCTGTTCTATCTCCCACTGCCATGTGAGAAAACACATTAATTTTTTACGGTTTTAATACATGTAGAACCGTAGCTCTCGTGGGGAGAGGGGGTATAGACACCCCCTTCCAGTGCTGGGGCTAGATTCCATGATACATGTATATTTGTATAGCAAATGTGTCCCAACTACATGTACATGTATAAAGTAAAATACAGAAGTCGTTTGCCATGACGTTTTTGTTTGTTTGAGGAAGGGGGGGGGGGTCACTAACATTTTTTGGTGGAATGGTAACCGGATGAAGTTTCAATTCCACCCCACTCCCTTCTTCGGCTTGCTCATAAAATGCAACATTAGGCCTAATTGATATCACATATTTCCTTTCAATAACGGGTACAGCAGACCAGTAACGTGCTTATTTTGTTAACAAACAATTTACATAATTCAAGAAGGTAAAGTAGTTTAACCCTGCAATCAGAGAATGCATTTCTAGTTGCAAAAAAAAAAAGGGGGGGGGGCATTAAAATTGAAGATTAAAGAACTTTTGAGGATGCATTTTGTATTTGAAAGAAGACAATGAAATACCGAATGGTAGGGCAGAAATGCAATTTTCGACATTTATGCAATGTTAATTAATGCAAACTTTACCAAGACAGTAGAAAAGAACATGCTTAAAAAATGCACGGCAAAGTTGTATACATGCATTCTTAAAGCAATTATTTTGAATTTATTAGCTCAATGTTATCTTATTAATGATCTAGCTAACCTGTATCAACGGCATCGCAAATGATCCAACGATCCGCGCGCGTGTCGTACGTCTCCACAATATTTGTTGGGGATCCGCCACTCCATCCACCAACCACAAACAAAATTTCGTGCGGCACGCGGGGTTTGGCCAGTGGGTTATTAAGATCGAGTTCTTTGTCCTCATCCATATCCAAGTCGTAAAGGAACTTAAGAGTTTCTATAATGACAGGCTTACAGGAATCGTTGTCTTTGATATATGGATGAACTTTGACTTTCTCCACGAAATACTGAGTCGTTAAAAGCCCGAGTCTAATCGTTTTCAGTAGTCGGGCAATATAATCTTTTCTCATTTCAGGCTCAAAATCGATCCAACGCAAAATTGCATCGAAAACGATCTCCTCATTTCTAACGTTCAACTCGTCGGAGGATAAAATATCACAAACCTCCGATATACCCAGTTGAATATATTCATTACTGAAGGTTAACACGTCCGCGATATTCAACATCAGATATCTAAACGCAGCTCTCTCTAAATTATGGCAAAAAAAAGTTCTAGCAAATCGCCCAATTCCAATGCAGTTTTCTGGAGATAGTTCAGAAATGAGGAAATCGCAGCAAAGTTTCACAAGACCCATGACATGAAATTGGTCAGCTGCTGGCAGCAAATGTTCTATATTCTCTGATGTCAATGCGGCATCTCTGGTATAGGCATAGTCTATGATTAGACTCATAATTTCCGCAGAAACCCCAGGAATGACCACTTCTCGTGAGTTAGTGTCGAATAACTCATTTGTGAAAAGTGTTCTAAAATACGGACTGCATGCCGACATAATATTTCGGTGAATTGGGAATTCCGTATCTTCCACCCGTATGACGGCATCGCATAACTGTCCACTTTTACGCAGTTCCCAAAGAATATTGCACGCCTCAACGCTGAAATTCTTTTCCACATTCCCTTCCATCGGAGTAGATACTTCGTCTTCCATGCTATTTGTTGTATCCGTTGTTAATCACGCTTCCCGCTGATAGCATAGATATTGTGACGTAACGGACTGAAATTGAGGTTTTTGATTGTGATATCACGAATTCGACGTAATGCAATTGTGACGTCATAAACAAAAGTATCATTGCGCTATGCTATTGTGACGTCAAATGAATGGGCGCCGAAGAGAAAGTTTCAAAGATATAATTGACATGACAGAAAGTTTCAGAAAAAAGAAAATAAAGAGAGAATAAACCATATCAATATTGAAATGAAATCCAAATGCGTGTACATGTATGCTGACGAAATTCATATTGGTAGTTCCTTTTCAAAATCATGCAGAAATACATGAAAATGATTCAATGAATTCTAACCTTAATATGGTAGACCCGTAGGACGGGGATGTTTTTGTTTGTTTGTTGTTGTTTTTTTTTTTTACTTTTTTAAAATTATTATTATTATTTGATAGACTAATCTACACATTGAAAGTTACGCTTTCCTGAGTAACGGCCGCGTCAACTGGTCCCAAGACCATAATTTGAGAATAGACTTAATTCTAAATTTCAAATCCTTCTAACTTTTGAAATAATTTTCATAAACAAATACAATTTTCAGCATATGTTTGCATTTGAATATTTTAAAAACATGCACATTCTTAAACATCTGTGCTAGATCAATCTTTAAGATATAAGTGTTCAAAATTTTGATTTAAGTCTATTCTCAGTTTATAGTGGAGGACAAAACGAGTGTCCCTGCGATACAAATATGCGTACTCGTACACAAAGAAAATCCAGCTTAACCATTGTTTACAACCCACACTACTTTTCATTGATACGGTATTATGATCAAAGACCTTGACAAAAATCGTATTCCAATCGGAGAAAAAAAATTCCTTTAGAATTTTTCCAATAGGATTTTTCAAAAATCATTCTACATTGTTCTTTTTCTCCAAGGAGAGGATAAAATTTCCTATAATAAAATCAGAATTCTTAGAGGGTTTTAAAGATTTCCTTGGAAATTTGTTACAAGACATTCGTTTTGGAGTGTAACCCGAATTCTGTGTCTGCATCCAAGCGTAAAGCTTGTCAAAATTTTCATTGAAATGATAATATAACTTCATCAAAAGCTCCACGGGTTAATTTAACAGAATTCTTAAGAAGGGGATTCCTCTAACTCGGACCTTACTCAATGTCCCTCATCAGTTTCATTTACTTTGGTTTTAAATTTCAATATTGGAAAAACATCAAATAGTACCATATTATACAAATACAATTCGGCAATAGATACATGCATATATCAGAAATTATTACTGATATGCAGTAAGTCTAGAGTTACTCTATATATTTGGGGTGTTGCTAAAATGGGGAATTGAAAATGGAAAATATTTTATGTAATAATCAGATAATATTAGCAGATTAGCATTTTGTAAACTCAAAAGGCTTGTGAACAAGGGAAGGATAGAGGCATTACAGAGAACGGGGAGTCATATTTAGAATCCATCGTCTCATATACTTCATACTGAAATACATATGTACATGTGTAATGTTAAGCAAGCGCCCGTGGGTGCCACCTCCTTTTTCCGGCTTTGTCATTCTTTGACACCCCCCCCCCTCCCACCGATTGTGACAATATGTTGTTAAAAAAAGAAAGAAAACAAAATAAATATATACTTGAATTGAAAGTCAACCTTTCAAATAATATTACTTTCATCTGGCTGTCATCTTAAAAAAGGATTTTATGAACCTAACCAATGAATGAGAGGTTTTCACCACCCACCCCACCCCTACCGAAATCAACATTGAAAACTATAAAATAAAATAATTTTCGAAACAAGTATTTCCAACCATTGAAAACTATAAAATGAAATCCTCTACATTTTTTTCCAGACATGCATGTAGCCCTTTAAATCGAACTTGCTGTTAATATTGAGTTTGAATTTGATTTTTAATATAAACAAGTACAGAATTATAGTACGGTGGCCGAGTGGTTAAGGCGTTGGACTTAAGTTCCAATGGACGAATGTCCGCGTGGGTTCGAGTCCCACCCGTACTAATATTTTTTTTCCTTCTTGACCACTTATAACATTAAGAACCAAGAAATGTTATTTGATTACACAGCTGAATACAACTACACCGGGAGAAAGATGGCACAAAAAAGACTAGAAGAAGAGCTGTACATAGAGGACTAAATGGACCTGCGTGCAGAAACCACCTAAGGTAAAGAATTCGCTCTGCAGAATGACATTTTCACTTGAACGCAATCAGTGTATTTACATATCTATCATAGTTATATATCAACACGTGTTTTCATCTAGCACGGGTTTGCTCGTGTGTTTATTTAAAGCAATATAAGCTGTAACTGATAGTAAATAAATTGAAAAACAAAAGAACAAATATTTAGCATGTAGAATCAGAGTGAATCTGAAGCAATGAACCCGTCAAATCAGCAGAAAATGCACCATTCCCGGTATTCAATTAAGTGTCAGCTGTAATGGCGGCGCCCATGAAAGGGTATCAGGAGAACTTGTACCCAGGAGAACCCGTACCCAGGAGAACTCGTACCCAGAAATAGTTCTCGTGAAGAAGTCGTACCGGTACGAGTTCTCCAAGAGAAGTCGTAGCCATCATTATCTGGGTACGAGTTCTCCTGGAAAAAAAACCTTTGTCATTTTATCAAATAGAAATGTGGGTACGAGTTCTCCTAAAGAAAAAGTTATCAATATTGTATTATAAAAATCTAGGAACGAGTTCTCCTGGAGAAAAACTTTGTCATTTCTGTCATAAAAATCTGGTTACGAGTTCTCCTGGAGAAGAAACTTAGTCATTTTATCTGATAAATCTGGGTACGAGTTCTCCTGGAGAAAAAACTTTGTCATTTCTGTCCTAAAAATCTGGGTACGAGTTCTCCTGGGGGGAAATGTTATGAAAATCGAGGTACGAGTTCTCCCTGAGAAAAAAAAACCTTAATCATTTTATTAATTTGATTCTCATGGAGAAAAACTATGTTTTTATTGTGATATAAATTCTGGTAAGAGTTCTCCTGGAGAAAAAGTTTGTCATTATATAGTAATCAAAATTTTGATACGAGTTTGTCTCATTAAGAATTGTACCACTTTAGTTATTGCAATCTGGGTACAATTTCTCCTTGAAAAAAATCGAGGATTTCATACATTATATGTAATTTACTGAATAAAAAAAGTAAATATAATATGATCATACTTGTTTGTTGTTTTGTTTTTTCATTTGAATTGCTGTCTGGCTTGAGACGATAATTAGTATAATTATTGCAATTAAACACCAATTTTAAACCTGCAATAATGTATATTTATAGCGTACCTCTATTCTCCGGCACATGGAGAACTCGTACCCTAATTTCACCAGGAGAACTCGTACCCAGATTTTTAGGACAGAAATGACAAAGTTTTTTCTGTAAAAGAACTCATACCCAGATTTATCCGATAAAATAACAATGTTTTTTCTCCGGGAGAACTCGTACCCAGATTTTTATAATACAATTGACAAGTTTTTCTTTAGGAGAACTCGTACCCACATTTCTATTTGATAAAATGACAAAAATTTTTCTCCAGGAGAACTTGTACCCAGATATTGATGGGTACGACTTCTTTTGGAGAACTCGTACCCAAATTTCTGGGTACGAGTTCTCCTGGCTACGCGTTCTCCAGACGTGCATGAAAGTGTGTGTGTTTTTTTTGGTGTCACTATCAAAGATATAAAGATGAAAACTCCAAATTTGGCACTTAAAATGGCTGATTATTTTAACTAATACTTCACTTTCACTTGTGCCCACCTTTCGGAAATCCTGGATCCGCCTCTGGTATGTTTATTATCATCACTGCTTCATGGTACGTGTTATAAAAACACATTGCTCCCGTATGATGGAACTAAGAACTCGTGCTGAACATGTAGACCTGTACATAGACTCGTACGCAGTACGATAGTAAACGCTTGGTAACACAAGCTTTTTCCTCTCCTGTCTTTATAGACACAAATACACACTCCGCTTCAATAATGCAGATAAAGCATGTTTTATAACTTGTTCAACCAAACGTAGTCAAAATCTTGGCTTCGAAAGCATGTTTTTCTAATGCTACCGAGGACTGGAAATAAGGGGCTTTTTCATTGGTTGAATATCGCAATAAGGAATGGTAAAGCGACCAATCTCATTATATAGAAAACGAGACACACCTTCCAGCGAAAATACTGGCCTTGTGACCCACGGTAGGTAAACGAATAGAGCGACTGATTGTGGGTTTCCGACGATGCAGAAAATGTCGATTCATGAATCATTGTCATCCAGTCAGTAATGCCTGCTCGTACCAGTAATCTCCGATGTCCATTGACCTCGGAGGTCACAAGTTCGGAAAAAAAGCGGAAGAGGGGCACTGAGCATGTGTCAGATTTGTAAAGAATTTAAAACATGCCAATTTTATATATATAAAAAGAATCAATATCAAAATATCATTTGAGTGGCACATTTGCGTAATTATTATTTTCTTACACTTATAGTATTTCTTGTCATTCAGATGAAAAGATGTAATATTTCAAACAAACGAAACGTGTAGTTACTCGCGGTACAATCTCTACCCAGAGTTATCGTTCTTTACTCTCACTTGCACCTCTGTCAACGTCTCAAGGGTTTTACAAGATTTTTGTAAAATGGCACGTATGCTCAAATAAAGTATGGTTTTAACTTCAGTTACAAAAATATACATAAATAGATAAATATTGAGCAGATGTCAAGTCTTTTTGTGACACAATAAGCATTGATTTGGGTTGAAACGTGGATATTGGGTAGTTCTATTGCACCAGGCCTATACATAGGTACATGAAGAATATATAGTAATGGAAAACAATCTACAAATAGTTGCTTGTCCTACATTTTCCCGATATTTTATAAAATAGTTCTTAGTTTTATTAGCCGTAAAAAAAAATGTGGATTTACATGTGGAATAACATTGCTTATTTTGAGACGTTGACAGAGGTGTTAGTGAGAGCAAGGAACGACAACTCTGGGTAGAGATTGACTCGTGGTAGTTTCACGTCAGTTTCCATCTCAGTTTATGACCTCGATCGGTCTCAACAGCCCGATTATGTTCCGTAATCATCGATCATTTCCATGCCCGATTTTACGACGCAATGGCGGTTTATACGAAGCGCTCGTTGTAGGTATGCTCACAAACAATATTTCCTTGTTTATTTTGCTGAGTTTTTCTTCAGATCTTGCTCTTCTTGCAGAGAAGACTCTCCCTCTTTCTTTATCCGCACGCTTCGGCGTGGGTAAGATTTTCCCCTATCAGAAGGTTCTCATTCAATGTAGTAGGACGTGTACTCCACCCGTCCACAAGATAAATTTTGTATAAATATGTGCTCTTTTGTCATTGTAGATATTTAAAAAAAAAAATCATGCACAGGTTTATTTTACGCAGCATAAAATACCGGGTATATGTGTATATTACTTCAGTGAGCGCTTATAAACCTACACATATCTATTTTGGGTTTACAAAAATTTATTTTATAAATTGAGTGAAGCTAATAAGAACAGAATTAAAATTTTAAGCTTACAGAATGTTTATGGCGATGTCTGGTCTGTAGATACATGTATGTACTGTACGTATCTTTGATCCACAGGAGCTAAGCCCATTTGGGCCCAAACTCTGTGATACCATAAATCTATGGCATCACAGAGTTCTGGCCCAAACGGGCTTAGTCCCTGTGCTTTAATCTATTGATTGAAAACTTAAAATGGCGGCGTCGATATTTCGTGTGACGGATCTAAGAGGTGTGGGGGCCAACCACCAGCAACAAAATAAAATGTTTTTGAGTGTCACCTACAAAACCGAGGAAAGTTAATTCTGAGTATGGTATGAAATATATAATATGCATCACATCAATTTTTTTAAAGGAACGAGTTTAGTGTGTACAACAGGTTTGCTTCATTTGGAACCTATTGTTCGGTATCCTACTGGATAAATGTTGACCCAGAAGAGATGTACAGCGGGGAAAAATATTGAATTTGAACCAATGAAAACTAAGGTGAAGTTTATGACCCTAGTAAGAGGAATTAACAGATTTATTTCATAAAATATGAAATAGCTAAAAGGCAAGCAGAATTTATTATTGTATCAAAAGGTCATCTCATTATTAATCTAAATAATAAGATACCAATAGTTCGATTAGAAATCAACTGGTTATTTAGCATTAAAGTCATTCAGTCTCTGTTAGTTAAAAAATAATGAATAAAACACAAGATGTTTAACTTGTTGACTTGATAAGATCACGATTTATCGTTGTTTTATACGTACCACACTCCCTATATGACCGTAAATATATGCATGTGCGTTAAAGACTTTCTGCCACGAGAGGGGGGATTTGAACCATGTCTGTTCTTTTCCATTCTCTGCTAACTAACACCTCACAATGCTAAGATTACAAAATTCTTTAAAACGCTTTGGAAACTTTTATTCAAACATCTAACTTAGCGTAACCAATCTATGGTGCAGAATTTTAAGATAAAACGGTTTTACCGCTTTTGAACAATTCCTATCTGATTTCAATCAAAATAAAAAAAATATATTGTCCAATTTTTTTGTGTTAACTTTAAATAATTATTATAATTATTAAATTTCCGTTCTGTTTTCTGTTCCGCGTTTTAACATCACCCATATATTTATGAACATTTGTACAATTTATTTGTCTACATATCTTGTAAAACCAACAATAGGCACATATATACATACATTAGTAATTCAAAAACTGAAATACTGAAACATGTATTTTTGTCCAAAGGCGGATCCAAAGACATATCCGCAGAGTCTCATCTTCTCCCAACTGTATTCAGGTGCAGGCCTGTTCTCGGTGCCCGATTCTAAAATATATTCACATTCTTTCATGAACAATGTGAGCGTTCCATTGCCATTATTCAGAATTTAATGTGCACGGCAGTTATTTCATTTAGCAAATCGATTAACATATATACACTGCCACTCAAACTATATTCAGTTGCGTGAGTGTTGATGATGTTATTAACAGATTGGTTAGATGTGTAATTAACACTGTTGAGATGTGTAATCAACAGATTGGTTAGATGTGTAATTAACATTGTTGAGATGTGTAATTAACACTGTTTATATATACTGGATTTTGATCACTTTAGAAGTGTCATTCTCGGCCACAAAGAGGTTGTCTCTGATGTCCACACACATGCCTAATGGTTCGCGACAGTTGTCAATGTAACGGAGGAACTGTCCATCCTGATCTAGAATGTGAATACGGGAAAAGTCTGCTGTCAGTATATGACTCTGGCTGTCTGTAGTGATGCCGCGTGGACTAAATGATCGATTGGTATTAGAGGGCTGACCAGTGTATCTAAATCGGAGTTTTCCGGACTGATTGACCACCACTACTGCTTTACCTTTATAGTCAGCCACACAGATATCCAAGTTCCTATTCTGACTGATGTATTTATAGTCATAATCATATGAATAGAGAGGACGACCCTGCTCATCAAACTGAATGGATTGTGTTTCTTTGAAGCCAGAGTAACGCACAACTTTGGTTTGTTCTGAGCCATCACTGATCATGGCCACTAAGAGATCATCAGAGGAGGTACTGCAGACATAGCGAGGTCTCCACCCTGACCTCCGTAGTGTGATCACAGTCTGTATCTGTTTATTCTTCACTAGGTTTACAGTACTATTATACCAGTCAGAATAAACAAGATCTCCGTCCCGTGTCACTGTTATGTCCCGTGGCCATTCTCCTGATGCGGTTTGTATTGATGTCAGTAGTTTACCCTGGAGGTTGAGCAGTTTTAAGGTGTTGTCAAACCCACGTGTCCAGAATTGTTCTTCATTGAGACAGCTAACACTGGTCACATAATCATACCCAGTGTCTATGGTGGCGGTGAGTCGCGGGTTTTTAAGCAGTTTTTTGACTGGAAGAGACGATGCCGCTTCCGGTGGCTTCATTGTATAGCCATGTTTTTCTGTTGTAATGGACAATGATGACACAGAACCAACCATTTTATTGAGCTGATCTTTTTTTAATTTGGAAGGAGAGAAACTTGGTAGTGTAACCCGGACTTTAGGAGGTAATTGTCGGAACTCACCATTCCTAGATTTGTAAGTAGAGGTTAGAGAGACGTCCTTAGTGTTCAGCATTTTTTTCAGGTCCTCAATGACCTCTTTAAGTTCTGTAATTCTCTGTGTAATTTCATCCGTGTTTTTATCTAAAGCAGCTCTGTGTTTGGTTTTCATTTCCTGAATAGCAGACTTCCGTTCGTTGACAATAGCGGTGATTTCTCGGTGTAAGACTTCTCCTTGTTGATCAGCAGCTATTGTCAGTTTCCCATATTTCGTTTGTAACTCGGATTTCTCAGTTTGGACATCAGACACCAGTTCTTCATATCGGGGATAAATTCTGGTCTCTAGTTCCTCTAAATCTTTTTGTAAACTTTCCGTTTTAGAGCCGAGTTTTTCCAGAACATCACACAAATTGTGCCCTCTATGTCTTTTTGAGACACAGGTGGAACAGACAGGAACGTCACATTTCTGGCAGTAAAGTTCGCTATGTTTATCCGCGTGTTTCGGACATTTTGGGTAGTTAGGAATAGCCTTTATTTGTTTTATATAGGACACGACATTGTGCTTTTTAGATGAATCAGAGAGGTGTTCCTCAACACAGGCCTTGCATAAGTTTATATTACAAAGTTCACAGTGACTCTGTAGGGGGACAGTTTCACAGAGGTCACACAGTAGGACGTCCTGGGCACTGCACCAAGGCTGCAGCATTTCTGGTATCTGGGTCACATAAGTTTACTGTCAGAGAAAAAAAGAAGAGAAAAATGAAATATGCCGACAGGTTAAACAATATATAAGCTATGATTAGAACATGATATTTTAAAAAACTAGTCATTCAATCCAATCTTCTTAAATACAATGAAAATACGATAAGTAATACATACCAAAGATGCAGCCCCTCTTTCATAAAATCTGCATGCATAAGCAGTGAAAGCAGATCTTTCACATTAATTATATTTTGGTCATTTAAACAATTAGCTTATTCATTTTTAACAATTTTACGGCACTACAAAATGTCACATCCGTAAATCCAAAATGGCCTCCCCGATACTTCGACATTCCGTCAACACTGTGGTTTAAATGCGCGGCGTCAGTACATCTAGGTATGTAGTTACGTTTATATTTAGGATTAAAGTTCACATTGACACAGTTTACAAACTTGTTTGCCTTCCGAGAGCAAAATTAAACAGTCATACCAATATTCTCTGTCTATTGATTTTACTGTCGTTTTTATTTAGTTCTTTCTCTTCCTAAAATCTTTCCGGTCCATCAATTTTGTTCTTGCACTAATGTTTCTTGTATTTATCTGTAATATGAAAGATTAGATACAGTAAAAGGCTCACGTATGTATGGTGTCCGGATAGGGCCATTTGCGAAAGCGTGACTGCGCGTTAGTCACAACACGCCGTCACGCCAACAAGCAACGCGCCTTCGCGCTCTCACGACAACAAGCAACGCGCCTTCGCGCTCTCACGCTAACAAGCAACGCGCCTTCGCGCAGACAAGCAACGCGACTTCGCACTCTCACGACAACAAGCAACGCGCCTTCGCGCAGACAAGCAACGCTGCGCGAAGGCGTAATGCTTGTTGGCGTGAGAGCGCGAAGGCGTAATGCTTGTTGGCGTGAGAGCGCGAAGGCGCGTTGATTGTTGTCGTGAGAGCGCGAAGGCATGTTGCTTGTCTGCGCGAAGGCGCGTTGCTTGTTGGCGTGAGAGCGCGAAGGCGTGTTGCTTGTCTGCGCGAAGGCGCGTTGCTTGTTGCCGTGAGAGCGCGAAGGCGCGTTGCTTGTTGGCGTGACGGCGTGTTGTGACTAACGCGCAGTCACGCTTTTGCAAATGGCCCTATCCGGACACCATACGTATGTAAAGTTTGATAAAGGTCTCTTTTATGGGTTCAAGCCTTGTATCCCGATAGTCCGACGGTCCATTATTCCGACGGTCCGATATGTTGACCATCGGACCGTCGGAATACTGGGCGGTCACCCCTTTGATGTGGGGCAGGGGAGATCTCGTATATTAGTGTGCATGTATGTGTAGATTGCCAGATGGATTAGTATTCTATATAATGGATTATTTTGTGGTTTGTGTAACGAATCAAAAATTGCAGGCGAATTCCATTATACATTGTATATTAGAATGCAGTGCTTTGTCAAATAGTAGAAAAGAGTACCTACACTGTAGGTACAACAGAAGACCTAATGTTATTAAATTTCATAAAATTATGTCAACCAGTAAGGTTAAAACACTTCAAAAACTCTGTTTATCAAAATAAATAATCTATGAGTCCGTTTGAAAATAGTTTTTGACTATATGTATTTTGTGTATTTGTACATACTCTAGCCTTATTTGTACTCAAATGTATGTTTGTCTAATGTACCTCCTGTACCATACACTAGGTGGTTTGGGCGAATAGATGATCTTGAACTTGATTTTTGATCCGCTCTCTTAATTAGCTTTGATTGCCTATAGATCACTTCTAATCAAAGAAGTCCTGTGGGAATCCGGGTTAGAATAGATCCTCAGTACCCCTTGCTTGTCGTAAGAAGCGACTAAATGGGGCGGTCTTTCAGATGAGATAGTAAAACCCAAGGTCCCGTGTCACAGCAGGACGATAAAGATCCCTCCCTCCTCAATGACCGTAAGCGCCGAGCATAGGCCTTAATTTGGCGACGTCTCCATATGAGTGAAAAATTCTCGAGAGGGACCTTAAACAATATTTAATCAATCAATCAATCTAACCACAGGCAATTGTTTTGCGTGGGTTCGAATTTACTATTAAAGAGTAAAGGTTTAGAAATCAAAATACAGGGTACCCAAGTTCGCCGATGACCCCCCCCCCCCCCCCAACAAAAACAAAAACAACAACAACAAAAACAACAAACAAACCAACAACAACAATAAACCTAATGATATAAAATGATACTCTGTATTCTAATATAATTGCACACAATCAATTTACAGTACTATCAAAGTTCATCTCGAAATTCTGTATACTTCTCACGATATGCAGAAATGAATTCAGAAAAATGCCTGGCACTGTACCACCAAACAGAATATATATGTATTGCAACAAGCTATTACATAGAATATGTAGCATTTGATATAATTTCAAAGGCGAATTTCTTAAATTTTATTTGTTATGGGTCAGAACAAACCCTTAATACAGCGCAGCAGAATTTACTAACAAAAGGCAATTCAAGAATTGATAAGATTTATTTACAATTAATAATTGATAGAGAGTTGTAACAATAGCAAAATACTAAATTACGGTAGATGATCAATAAATCCAAACAGAGTCTAAACAAAACAAAAAAATAATAATTCCAAAATCGTAGTTCCCAGTATAATCCAAAATGAATATAAAGAATCTAACCAGAGGGTTTTTTAGTCTGAAGAATTTCAGTATATAATAGGAATGAATTTTCTAGTACAATTGTGAAAGACCATAATGCACCCATTACGTAATCTTTCTACTAAAAATAGCATGTATCTAGAACAATCACGGTCACAGGTGTCAATGACAAGTAAACATAACTTTCTAGAACTATCTAGGTCAATTGAGGGCAAATAGTAAATACACAAAGTTTGAATGACAATGAAAACTCAAATATACAATGCACATCAATCAAATCAACAACAAAATAGCAAAATATACTCAAGACACTCTTGATAGGGCATCTGCTGTTACACTGTCTCTGTCTTTGATTTGTTTGATATCAATAACATACTCTAGCAATGATAAACTCCATCTTGTGAGTCTTTGATTTTTGTTTGACATTTTATGCAAAAAACGTGAGAGGGTTGTGATCCGTTAAAACAAGAATTGGATATACAGTAACATTCAAATAAACATCGAAATGTTGTAAAGCTAACAACAAAACAAGACACTCTTTTTCAATGGTTGAATAATTCTGTTGACATTTCGTAAGTTGTTTTTTTTTTAAAATAAGAAACAACTCTATCTACATTGTCATTATGTTCTTGAAACAAAGCAGCACAGATTCCTACATCACTAGCATCTACAGTAAGCTTAAACTGCTTTAAAAAATCTGGAGCCGAAAGAAATGGACTACTCATGAAAACAGATTTAATTTTACAAAATGATTCATCGCAGTCCTTACAAATTTAGCCCTCTTTTGCAATAAGTTGGTAAATGGACCAACTGTTGAAGAAAAATTTGGACAAAATATTCTGTAAAAAATTGTCATGCCCAAAAATTTCATTAACTCTTTCTTGTTTGTAGGAATCGGGAACTTTGCAATAGCTTCCACTTTAGTCATAATAGGTGCAACATAACCTTGACCTACTTTATTACCTAAATACTCTACGGTAGCATGACAAAAGTCACTCTTTGCAAAGTTCACTATTAAGTTTGCTTTTACCAGAATATCGAAGAATGTACGCATGATTTGGGGATGTTTCTCCCATGTGTCGCTGTAGATGATATCATCATCAATGTAGGCTTCAGATCATTGAAGGTCATTTAGAAGGAAATAAATCATCCGCTGAAAGGTCACTGGTGCATTTTTCATACCAAACGACATCACTTTGTATTGAAAGAGGCCATCGGGAGTCACAAATGCAGAGATTTCTTTGGCTCTCTCAGTCAATGGGACTTGCCAGTAACCCTTCAACAGGTAAAATTTACTGACAAATTTGGCATTTCCGATTTTGTCAATACAGTCATAAGATTCTGTTTTCGTGACAGAATTCACTTTTCGAAAGCCAGCACATAATCGGTAGGTACCATCAAGTTTCGGTACTAAAATGCAAGGTGAGTTCCAATCATTTTTACTTGGTTCGATAAAGTCATTGTCCAGCTTGTACTGCAATTCTATTCTTAAGTTCTGCAATTTTAATGGATTTATACGATAGGGATGCTGCTTGATGGGCAAAGTGTCACCAACTATAACATAATGACAAGTAGCATTGATCTTTTGTGGAACACACGAGAAGATTGAAGGATAAATATCAGAAAGTACTCGTTTGGATTGAGGGTAGTAAATGAGTGGAACGGGTTGCCAGATTGGGTAGTGTGTGTCAAAGACTCCAACGATTTTAAAAGTAAACTAGACAAGTTCTGGAATGGCATACAATACTCCATAAGACCCATGCATACAACAGTTAACTACATAGAACAGAACGGGAGTTGCAGGCTACGCAATCTTCATCCTGTAGAAGAGGTAGAAAGGTATTATGTTGTTCGCCCACACATTTGGATTAGTTCTTGTTTGAATTCATTGTCAGTAAACAGGTAGACGAACGGATTCAGAATTCCGTTGAATGCACCGATATCTGGTAGATATTCCTCCACCACATCCTCCAGTTTGGAAATTCTCTGTCTTGGGAAGAAGTGTCTTCGTGCCACTAAAATGGCCTGATATACCAAGGGCGTAATAACGCTGACAATTAAAAACATAGATATAAAGGCAAATCTAAACGCAATCCGTCTGTTTCTCTCCGAATCCTGATCAGCTGCAGGCTTCTTACTCGTTTCTTGTTCAGATTCCGAACTAAGGGTAGAAAGTATGCATTTCCTTTTCTGCTTGAATTTGTCTTTGTTGACAAGGGCAATTTGTATTCTTATTTGTAATATCACAGTTAGTACAATAGAAATTAAAGATACGGTGAGGAATACGCCGTAATATAGAATTGGTAAAAGGTCTTCGTCATATCTGTTTTGGATAGCGCACCTGGTGGCATTTCTTTTTTCGACTAATACGTATCTTCTACCGTACATCAAATAAATCGGAAACGATTCGGCTAAACTTATCAATATAGCACACGCACACATAATTTTTGCGCAATTGATAGTAATTTGTGGTTTGAAAGGTCTGCATATTTTCCTGTACATTTCAAATGCAATGAAATTAACGAAAAGCAAAGAGGACAAGGTGAAAGAATTACCTACATAGTGACCAAATTTACAAAGGAAAGGGTAGGACATTGATGCCTGATCGTAAACAAATCTCATTCTATGAAGTTCTTTAACACAATATGCAATGCAGGTAATCAGGTCAACAACTGATAGAAACATGACGAAAATCGTGTAATTGGACGATGCATTAATGCGCTTACGAAACACGTGTAAAACTAGTATGTTTCCAATAATTCCAGTCAGGTTGAACAGATAGCTTGCAGCGCCTAATGGAGCCCGCTCACTTCTCCCTTCTACATTGTCTTCAACATGCACCAATGTTACATTTCCCATATCGATGTATTTCCTCAGGATGGACAACAGGCAAAATCTAAAACAAAAAATAATCATATACACGACCTATCCTCATGATAAATTAAAGACTTAACTAGACTTTTTTTTTAATATCATAGACATGCAGTACCTTCTTCAACAAAAATGGAAAACGGAAATATTCATAGCTAGTGATCAGTCATCCCAAATTTATTTTGTTAAACACCACTCTGATTCCACGCACAAGTATTCCGAAGTTAAATTAAAAATATGCTGGGGTTCCTCATTAATGATATATTCGTAGTCTTTGGTGATCAGGTCTTCCAACAGTGTTGGAAATTCCATGGGCACGAATTGTGCTCCTTTGTTAGCTGACCTGTTTTATATTCCTATGAAGCAGAATTTATTCAAAAACTTCTTCGTGAGGAGAAAAAATCTCTTGTTGTGGCCTTCAATGCAACATTTAGATATATAGACGACGTTTTATCTATGAGCAATAATATTTTTCATTCATATGTCGATTCGATACATCCCTGTGATGTCGAAATAAAAGACACCACAGAGTCGTCCATTTCACGAACAGTGATAAATCTCATAACTCCTATAAGCAATACAAAATAGAGAGTTGGGCAAACAGGGACCCTTGGATATACCAGAGGTGGGATCAGGTGTCTAGGAGGAGTAAGCATCCCCTGTCGACCGGTCACACCCGCCGTGAGTCCTATGTCTTGTTCAGGTAAACGGGGTCACCCGTAGTCAAAATCAGTGTGTCAAGAACGGTCTAACAATCTGTATGAAACACGTCAGGCAGCATTTGATCCAATGACAGGTTGTATGGGCAAACTAGATCGTTATAACTACCACAGAATTTGCGAAATTCTAACTTTAAACGAGACTGTTGAAACCTCTAAAACTAGATATAAACACCATATGCAGGTGATAATGGAATATTGCTACATGTACATAATTATGGAAAGTTGACGAAGGAGAAGCTGAATTAAGGTTGTCATATAGCAAAATAAAACATAGTATTAGGAATTAAAATTGAAATGTTATGAGGTAACATTGAATTGAAAATGTCATATAGTAAAATCAAGAATACAAGAAGGATGCATATAATTATGGCGGTAATTCCCTTACCGGTAAGTGAGAAAGTTTCTCAGTTTACTTTCGGAAGGTCGGTGGTCTCTCCCCAGGTACATTGTATCTGGGTTCTCTCTTCCACCAATAAAAACTGGGCGCCACCAGATAACTGAAAAATTGTTGAGTTTGGTGGAAAATATCAATCAATCAATCAACCCTTCCATACTCCCATGCTTCTAGTGCTGTACTTTAATAGAAAATGGAAAAGTATAACACTACCCTCAGGGTTTAAACATTGGTTAACTGGCGATAATAACGATCAAACACTCAAAGTTTATCAAAAGTGCAAGATCTAATCCGATTTCGATATCGTCAATATCAAATTGATATCGAGTCGATATCTTCGTGCCTGCTTACGATGTCGATATCATCGATATCGACATTTACACAACAATATTGTATCTATATCGACATTATCTATTTACAATGTTTTGAATTAATAATTTTAAGTATACTCAGCATAGTGTCTGCCTACGAGGTCGATATCGACATTCTCACAACGATATCGTATCGATATCGACAATTTCTGTTTTAAATGTGTTTGAATTAATAGTCTTAGTATACACAGCATAATGTAAACTCCAATGCAAAATGATCGTGACTCGATATCGACACGATATCGTCGATATCGAGAAGAGAAATCAATCTTATTTTAGTCCTCATACAACCATTACAAAAACGATCATGATTCAATATTGACACGACATCGTCAATATTGACAGGAAGAGAAATCATTTCTATTCCAGTTTTAACACTATGTTAAGAAAAATGATCTTGGTTCGATATCAATACCATGTTGCCAGGAAGAGAAATCAATTCTATATTAGTCCTCATACACCATTACAAAAACGATCATGATTCGATATCGACACGACATCGTCAATATTTACAGGAAGAGAAACCATTTCTATTCCAGTTCTAACACTATGTTAAGAAAAATGATCTTGGTTCGATATCAATACCATGTTGCCAGGAAGAGAAATCAATTCTATATTAGTCCTCATACACCATTACAAAAACGATCATGATTCGATATTGACACGACATCGTCAGGTATGTGATTATTAGATATTGTTACGATGTAAAACTTATACGGTACCAATTTTGATGCACCAGATGCGCATTTCGACAAATAATGTCTCTTCAGTGATGCTCAACCGAAATGTTTGAAATCCGAAATAACAATGAAGTTTTAGAGCTATTATAGGGAAAAACAATGTGCCAAAAAATGGAGTCAAATTCGTCTAAGGATAAGAGCTATGCGCGAGGGAGATAATCCTTAATTTTGAAATGAATTTCTAAATTTTATAACAGCAATTAAATATACATCCGTATTTTCAAGCTAGTAACGAAGTACTTAGCTAATGGGCTGTAGAGACCCTCGGAGACTAACAGTCCACCAGCAGAGGCCTCGACCCAGGGGTTATAATGTAAAACTTATACGGCACCAGATGCGCATTTCGACAAATAATGTCTCTTCAGTGATGCTCAACCGAAATGTTTGAAATCCGAAATAACAATGAAGTTTTAGAGCTATTATAGCCAAAAACAGCGTGCCAAAAAAAGTGGATATCATGTCTGGTTTGTCGATATCGTCCATATCGTATTTACATCATGTCTTGGGCATAATTCAAAAGTGCTGCTAGAACCCTGTAAGAAATAATTATCAAATATCTAAACACGAATAATTCACGTCAGTGGTTTTACAGTGCGTGCATTTTTCTTTGAAATGTTGTGTTTAAATGATGATTCTAACAGCAACCCCCCCCAAACCCCCACCCCCGTGTTCCGTTAGTTTACATCCGTTCACCCTGTGTATAAAAAGGCTGTAAATTTATGCGGCGTAGTGCATGATGTGAATAATCTCATAAAACATGCCTAAATGACTCGGATACGTTCTTCATTTTTTAAGAAAAAATTATGAATATTGAAAACATTCAATTTATATGTTAATATTTTTTTTTAAATCTACGTATAAGATAATCAAAATACATGTCTATTAGAAAAAAGATAGTTTAGACAAATATTTTTTAAAAAGAAATTGATATGAAATGACCAAATGTATCGCTATATTTCAGATTTGAGAGAGAAAAAGTACCGACCCCGGTAAAAATTAATAGAAATTACTAACTAAAAACAATCATGTTGTTGATAAATGTATGCACTTTTCATCAAGAAATTAGTTTTCTTTATCCATTCATTTAATTTGTAAACCATTTTACATCAATTAAAGGAGTGTAGTTTTCCGATTACATACACAATGTTCAATGCTATCTTCTTTTTATAATTTCGATCGGAATATTTCTGAATTTTCATCCAATCTAATTAAAGTCAGACTTCTTAGATCCGCGCCGTATACTCTGCGTATTATAGCGATTGTGAGCGTAACTTAGGATCTGATTTTAATTAGATTGAATTTTCACCGTTCCATTTCAATTTCTTTTTCAGATATATTTCTCCGATATATCTTTCTTTTCTAATTGACATTTTTATGAAGATTCTATCAACAAGACACGTTATAAATTTTCATAGATGTTGTTTTATTAATTTAAGAAATTAGAACGTGTATCGAAGCCCTTTGAACATGTTTAATTAGATATTCATAACAAGTATCAAATCACACCGAAATCTCTTATTTGCAAATAAAACACCTTTTTTATCATTCCGGAAAAGATCACAAAAAACTTCATATAAAATAATTGAGAGCTTTTATCAACTCTTTCAATGGTGAAATCATACTTCATAAGAGGTGTTTTAACGAACCATTGAATAAAACTTTGGTGTCATGAGTTACTTTAATCATGTTATTTGTCTACATGTACACCTTTAAAATAGAAGATAATATAAAATAAAAAGATTTACCTTAGTAACGCCTTCCTCTGTCCTACGGGTCTGGTGTTGCAAGACGAATGTTGTTTTTATAAATACTTGATATAGCCTTATACATATCTCAATACAAATACTTCTGTAGTTAAATTAATCGGGAACCTTTACAAATCCCTTGTCAATTCTCCTTTCATCTAGATAATTACGATATACAGAATATGAAAAGATATGGTAGGTTTCACATTAAAAATAACGACAGAACTTAGATTTGCAGACATTTATTAATTCTTTCATTTATAAAACTATTGTATTCAAATTATTTCCATCAAAGAGTTCAAAAGGATGAAATGATGAAGATAACAAAACAGTGATCAAATTACAATCAGAATGCAAGATTGTGCCCTCTACTGAATCCATGATTGTACGTATATATATAAAATACTTTTTTGTCATCTATCAATGAAAGATAATATGCTACTGACAAACAAGTTGATATTACAAGGGGTTTCAACAGTCTCGTTTAAAGACAGTATTTCGCAAATTCTATGGTCTTTATAACGATCTAATTTGCAAATACAAACTGTTATTTAGGTAAAAGGCCGTTCTTTGCATACTGATTTTGTCTTATTCAGATATAGGGTCCACGGTGGGTGTAACTGGTCGACAGGGGATGCTTACTCTTATTAGGTACCTAACACTGCCATGGGGTCCATATTTGTACTATACTCTTAATTTTGTACTCTTGTTAGGAGTTGTCAGATTGATCACTGCGATTTAAAACTAGAATAACTTAAATATATATTGGGTAAATTGATACTCTGTTTGAATATTCATGATATACGTAAATTGATACTCTGTTTGAATATTCATGATATACGTAAATTGATACTCTGTTTGAATATTCATGACATACGTAAATTGATACTCTGTTTGAATATTCATGATATACGTAAATTGGTAACGAGAAATATGCTTGTTACCATTTTTAATTCACCGAAATGATGTAGAGGTTTTAAAAAGAATATTCTGTGTGAAGCCATGTGTTATTGTGGACAAATGTGTACAACTGAACCCCACTGAAAATAAGACGGCATGTATGTATAGTATTTTATTGAATGAAATGAAACGAGAACAGGATTGTTAACACATTCATACAACAACAACAAAAACCATCTGATGGACGGTACTCCGTTACATCAGTGGTACATGGTGGTCTTACCGTGAATCAGTAAGCCAGGATACCGAACAGTAATCAATCTCGATCGTCAATCCTGTAAAGAATACAAAATTTAAAAAAAGCATACACAAAACCCTGGACATACCGGAAGTGAGATCACATGCATATGCGGAGTACGTATCCCCAGTCACGCCCGCTGTAAGCTCTATATCTTAATAAGGTAAACTGAAAATTTTGTAGTAAAAATTAGTAGATAAAGAATGTGGAAACACATCAGACAAGACCATTATAACGACCATAGAAATTGCGAAATGCTCATTTCAAACGAGAATGTTGAGGCTCCTGTGACGTTACGTGATTTGTCAGTAGCTTGCCTCGATTTAAAAAAAAAACGATCATACGCAGAACATGTTTTCAAATATCGAATCAGTTGAGAGACATAAACATCATGTGCAGGTTGTTGGTTGGTTGTATATTGTTTACATCCCACTCGATAATTTTTCACTCATTGGAGATGTCGCTATTGCCGGTGAAGGGCTGCAAAATGTAGGCCTATGCTCGGCGCTTACGGTCTTTGAGCAGGGAAGGATCTTGCTCTTGCCACACCTGCTGTTACACGGAGCCTCGGATTTTGCGGTCTAATTCGAAGGACCGTCCCATTTAGTCGACTATTACGACAAGCAAGGGGTACTATTCCCGGATTAAGTCTATCGAAAATTAAAAATAGTGTCCGATGCAGGTTTAGCACCGAGCTGAAATCTCCCACGAGAATATAGACTGTTACAACCAATCTAATCCCATCACCGGATGCAAAAGTTTAAATGTAATTCTGTTAAGTTCTAATAAAATGCGCCTATTACCACAAAATGTACAGTATATTCATACTAAAACGAAGAATCCAAACCCTTGGCTTTTGTGACTTAGATAAACAGGGTTGCATCATCTTTATTTACACCCCTGTAAACGCGAGATCGTTAACTCAGTCGTGGTCGACAACGTGGTTAGTGTTTTTCTCGGTATACCGTGAAAATGAGGTGAGAGATATTTTTACAATTTTTTATTTTTTAGAATTTTCTCATGAATTTTACGATTATTGGGCAACTGATAATTGTTCTTAAGATGTTTATCTTTGCATTTTACGCAAAACTAATTAGTTTTCTGTGTTATTTGAATAATCGATGAATAATAATTATCGTAGTATGCGACTGATAAAAAAAGGTGACATTTCATACTTTACTTTATGAAAGCGGATATTTAAAATGCATTGTCATAATGAAGCAGTTGCTCTTAACTAGGACTTGTGACATACCCCGCAACTTTCAAATAAGGATTTGATTTATACATCTCTCTAGAATTTTTGCGATCGGCAACGATGTAATAAGCGATCGTACAAAACACCTTAATGACACACGATTAGAAAATAGCATCATATTTGTTATCGTATGTTGTTTCACACTCGATCATGTTTGGTCGTCTGTAAACACGTGGTTTCCATGTGATAACTGGAGTTGTACATTGTTATAGATTTTGTTCAGGGTCGACATGCTGCTTTAACGTACAAGTATTACATTGAAGCTTCTTTACATTTGTACCCTTTACCTTTATTTTGTTTTTATTCAAGTTTTGGTGTATTTCTATTTTATGATGATAATGAAATTTATATAGCGCCTTATATAAAACAAATTACTCTAATGTGCTTTACAAGGGTAAGAAAAGGAATACAACAATAAAACACAATTAAATAGAATTCAATGACAGTATGACATGAAATCTTATATCCGTAGAATTATCAAAATGCAACATTATAATCAAGATCAATACCTGAAGTCTTTTTATTTTTTTTTTATTAGGGGGAGGGGGGGGGGGGTATCGAGCACTATGAAATGCAAAGTATTAGAACTTAACAAAATAAAACATTAAGAAAATTTAGAAGTTTCCAATAAAACGGTCATTGAGAAAAACTTGTACTGGGTAAGCAATACGATGTCACTAGGAGAGATAACTCTACCTGGTTTTAAAAATGTTCGAGGACACGTAAATTCGTGGTTAAGAGTGACTCACGAAATCCACAAACATCAATCCCCCGTGAACAATGATTATTCCACAGTATTTAGCTGTCCGGTTGCATTTTTTTTTTGCATGTAAGCAATTTGTGGTATTACCGATCGCCTCTACTTTGTCAACCTTTCGTTTAAAACACATTTCTGGACGCTGCCAAATGCTCGTTTTGGTGATGTTAAGTTTGTCATGTTGATTCGTAATATTTTGTAATTATTTGAATCATTATGAAAATGAAAAGAAATTTCGGTACTTGGAGCCATATCAATTATATGGATTACATATACCATAAAGTTTGTGGGGATACCTTCCTTTAATTGAAGTGTTCAGTCTCATAACTTGCCACTACTATCCTAAATATCTTGTGAAATTTTAAACTAGACAAAGCATCGGCATATAAATAGCATTCAAAGTTACCCGTTATCAAATTATAGTTCTGCACAACTGCATTCGAGTTACCGATCGCGTCCGGGTTAACGATCTCGCGTTTACAGGGGTGTAATTCAACTGACAAACATCGTTCTAAAAATAGAACGCCCAGAATCCTGTCAAGGTCTCAAGTGTCAACCAAGTGCAATTTATTGTACAACATCATAAAGTTAAGCTGTTAGTCTAACTTTAATAAAACATCCAAATATGAAACAGATTTCATTTATGTGTTTTAAAATACTACGTTCCTGGTGGCAACAAAGAAACCCTCGAAGGTCAAGGTGAACACATTCGGTACCTAAAGAAAGGTCTCACTAGTAATGCTTAAATCAAATGTGAAGTCGTATCACTCGCTATTCATAAGATTTGGTTTTGAAATTTTAGCTAAAAAAAAAAAAAGAAGAAAAAAAAAAAGGTCAAAGTCACAAGATGAAAAAATCATGATATGCACTGAAAATACTTGAAATAATGGATGTATATATAATGTATGAACGTCGTGCTTAAGAATTCTGGAAGGATATTTTACCTAGGTTATTTTTTTAAGTTCAAGATCTTTGGTAATAAAAGAAAGGTCTTGTCACAAAGAATGTCCATATGGAAGATGAAAATCATAATACATACAATGATACATACAATATGTAGGGGCGTAACAAGAACGGTAGCACCCAAAGTAAAAGAAATTAATCTTAGTTAATACACGAAAATTCGTGCACTTTCTTCATATTCTTCAAAGGAAAATTAAGCAATATTATAAGACTGCCTGTCATCGTACTATCCTTCTCCTTAATAACTAAAAGCATGATATCAAATCAAAGAGTTACAGTTCATAGATAAAGGGGGATATATATGTCATCTCAAAATACTCATCAACATATTGCCCAAGTGAACCATATCATGTAATGAATTCTTGCAACGTGATCATTGTGGGTTTTTTTTTTAACTTGTCAAATGCTTTTTGATAATACTAAACTATTGATGAAATAAATTTGAGTATTGTTCGTTCATTACTACAGACAGACGTGAAGTACTGCAAGGTATCGAAGTGCAGAAATCCTGTAATGGAGCAATAACGTGCATCACGACACCGGTGTCGCATGTTTTTCCTCCATGTGTCACACATCACGTGACAACCACGTTACAAGCATCAATTTTTTTTACAGGAAGCTTGTGTTCAATCAACTTGTTCTTATATCTCATATTCATCAGTGTAAATTATTGAAATACAATAATCAGAATACGGAATAAAACCGGAAGTTATGGATGTAAGGATTCTTTTAAGTATCGCCATTGTCATTCCGTTGAGAGTGAAAGCAGGTAATACCATTTTGCATTATTTTAAAACACTGCAGTAAGCTACGATTTCGTTTGAGGATGATATAACAACACTAGAAGTGTAGCTTGGTTTAGATTCATTTAAGGAATAAAGCTAATGGTAACCTACATTAGATAAATAATCTAACTCCGAGCAGTCATGTGTTATAATATGCGAAGTGGCGGATTCAGAAAAAAGAAGCGTAAACTGCCCCAAGTTAGGTTATATCGTATACCATAGTGAATGATTAGCCCCATTCCTTATAATCTAATACACAAAAAAAATCCTACAAGTTTTAATTTATGATATTGTGAATAAATACTGACAAATACCCATCACTTGCGCCGCGCAAGGTCAGGGTTCACTTAGAAGCGTCGAACTGTGATGGCAGCCATCTTCTTTCTTCGTATGACCGGACCATGTATTAATTTTTTTTCAAATTTGAAAATGTAGTTATTCAAGGTGGACTTTGTAACCTTGACAACAGAAAATACGTGTAGGCTACGCATGTAACTGTTTCTTCACAGCACGTTTAAGATCGACTTTGAAGACGCACCAACAGAAAGGGAAATGATTGCTCCGGACACAGAACTACTAGAAAATGCAATAATATGCGGTTGTTGTTGTTTTTTTTAAAGTTTAAACTACATCAAAACTTGCATGCAACATTGCAACCAATTTAAAAGTCTGACACAGTATAACAAGTGACTGGTCGGTGGTCACGTGACGTGACGTCTCTTGGTAAAATGCGATTCATTTTATGCTCTGAGAGGGCAGATCAAGCAATTTTCCCCCAAGTGAAAATTGTATTTCAAAATGAAACTGAGCAAAATTTGCAAATAATTGATGTACCATTATTTGGAATATTATATCTTTCCTGAATTACGCTATTATTTAGATATATAGATTTACCAGTGTTTTGTGTACCAGTACGTTTTGTTTATTTAATAATTAACATCGTGAAAAAATAGCATAACAAAGTATCTCATTGTGCACGATTTCTGTTTCATAGTAGGCCTATAACTTAACTGTGCTGCGATGTCAATGATAAAAAATATGCACCGCCTTGGGTTGTCCAGAGGGCGTGTCCCTATACCAAGTTAGCTTGCACAATATTAGCCAATCAAGTAAAATCAATATTGGCCAATCAAATTGTGCGTATCAAGTAAAATTGAATAATTTTAAAATATCAAACAAAATCCAAACATTCATCAGTGTGTTATTTGTGTACTGTAGACAGACAATATATAAATATTGCATGTAGTTGAGGGTAATATTGAAATTTTTCACCCCGAGAAAACCATTGTCAACCGAGGCGTAGCAACATACGGTGATCGTAGCGTCATTTGCATACAATATTTGTTTTATCATACTGAATGTTACATAAACAACAAAGCAGAAAGACTTAATTCAGATTTTTTTTTCTATGTTGCTGTAAACATTGGAAGTCAACATGGTTACGCCTCGGTTGACAATGGTTTTCTCGGGGTGAAAATTTTCAATGTTACCCTCAACTACATGCAATATTTATATAATATCACCCGTTGTCAGGTAGTGTTACCCGTTGCTAGATACTATCACTTTGGAGCGCTTGCTTTCTATATATTCTGAGAGGGAAACATTCTGGTTTTTCAACTGTTTCTTGGCCAATCAGATTCGAGTCTTTTAAATGAAAGTAGAATAATATCGTTTACGATTATTTGAAACTTGACATTATTGAAATGCAATTTGATATCAGGTTTTACCGATTTCGAGACTGCCTCCAAAGACTGGTTCAATGTCCTCCTCCGTGACGACATAGACTGGAATCTACATAAGGGTGGTTTGACGGATTGGAAAACGGGGACGAAGGGAGACCACACCACAGGGAAAGGAAAATTCTTATATGTGGACACATCTAACGATTCGGGGGCTTCTGCTATACTGGAGAGTAGAATTCTCCAAACTCCAGAACGAGGATCGTGTGTCTCGTTTTGGTACCGTGTTTCCGGTAACGATGTTGGTGACGTCATGATTCATAAAGTTGAAGTGGTAGAAGGAAGAACTGAGGAAAGGGTATGGTGGAGACGAAAGGGGCATCAGGGAGACAAGTGGAATTTTGGAAGAGTCACAATCCCAGCATCCGGTACTAAATATTATCAACTGGTCTTGGAGGCCAAACTCGGAGGTGGAAGTGGTGGAATCATAGCGCTGGACGACATCAACCTTGATGTAAGCCAACCATGCACGGATTCTCTTGAAAACGGAGGTATGTAATATGTTATAGACCATCGATCGATTGTAAGAATCCACAGCAAACACAACGATACATACAATTCTTCAAGTACCTTGTGTACGATACCTGTTTATCTTGTCCGTATTGTGCAGTGTTGTGAAACTTTTCTGTTTAGAATTATTACATTTCATGATCAAATATGACTGAAGGTAGGCTGTAAATGGGTATAGATAAATCGCGATCAAATGTGAAAAATATTGCCAGTGAAGTTGACGAGTAGGGACTTGCAATGAAGGGTATGATACACGTACCAAATTCAAGGCTGTAAGATGTAGTGGTATTGCTGTGTTCAGGCTATAACCAGTTAATTGAAATCAAGTATTTTGCTGTTTATGATTTATAGACTTAGTACATAGAAAGTTCAGTTGAGTTTTATTTCCTAATCATTTCTATCACTGTTCCTTTATAGGAGTTATGAGATTAATCACTGTTCGTAATATTCACCTTTATAGGAGTTATGAGATTGATCACTGTTCGTTATCTTCACCTTTATAGGAGTTATGAGATTGATCACTGTTCGTTATCTTCACCTTTATAGGAGTTATGAGATTAATCACTGCTCGTTATCTTCACCTTTATAGGAGTTATGAAATTGATCACTGTTCGTTATCTTCACCTTTATAGGAGTTATGAGATTGATCACTGTTCGTTATCTTCACCTTTATAGGAGTTATGAGATAATCACTGTTCGTTATCTTTACCTTTATAGGAGTTATAAGATTAATCACTGTTCGTTATCTTCACCTTTATAGGAGTTATGAGATTAATCACTGTTCGTTATCTTCACCTTTATAGGAATTATGAGATAATCACTGTTCGTTATCTTCACCTTTATAGGAGTTATGAGACTGATCACTGTTCGTAATATTCACCTTTATAGGAGTTATGAGATTGATCGCTGTTCGCAATCTTCACCTTTATAGGAGTTATGAGATTGATCACTGTTTGGTATATTCACCTTTATAGGAGTTATGAGATTAATCACTGTTCGCTATCTTCGCCTTTATAGGAGTTATGAGATTAATCACTGTTCGCTATCTTCACTTTTATAGGAGTTATCAGATTGATCACTGTTTGGTATCTTCACCTTTATAGGAGTTATGAGATTGATCACTGTTCGCTATCTTCACCTTTATAGGAGTTATGTGATTGATCCATGTTCGTTATGTTTACCTTTATAGGAGTTATAAGATCGATCACTGTTCGTTATCTTCACCCTTTCCTTGTAAATAAGCAAATGAAGATAACGAACAATGATGAATTTCATATATTCTATGAAGAATGCAAAATCGAGAGAAGGGCAAATACGGACCTCTGGACATACCAGAGGTGGGTCAGATACCTAGGAGTAAGCATCCCCTGTTGAGCGGTCACACCCGCCATATATCTTGATCAGGTAAACGGAGTAATCCGTAGTCAAAATCAGTATGTACAGAACGGCATAACAATTGGTATGAAACGCACCAGACAGCATTCGACCCAGTAATAGCTTGTCGTGTTGTTAGTTTGGGTAGATATCTATCTCCAAAGATAAAGCAGATATGTGGTGTGTTTTATTGCGAGTTCACTGGGATATAAAAAATCTACACATGAATGAAAATGAGTATTGCTAATAAATAAAACGTCATCGATATATCTAATTGTTGAGTTGAAGGTCACAGCAAGATATTTTTCCTTCTCATGTAGACGCTTTTGAATAAATTTTGCCTCATAAGAGTAAAAACTTGGTATATTGTACTAATGGGGAGGGGCATCTCTATCATTCATGTTTTCTGGTTCAGGGACTTAATTGATAGGACGGGGTTCTTGCAGTATTTGTGGGATTATCAGTTGAACGTTATGGTCCATGGGCCTCTTATTTTCAAAATATATGTCAAGTTATAATCGCAAGTGCATTTCGCATTTCAGGGTTTATGATCGATTTTGAAACCCAACCAACAGCAATGCAAAACAAAGAAAACGTAGATCATTTTGACTGGATAATCCAAAAGGGACCGACTCCGAGTTCCGGTACAGGTCCTTCTGGTGACGTCACATCCGGCCAAGGTCATTACCTATACTTGGAGGCTAGTAAAATGTCAAGCGGTCATACAGCTTACTATCTTAGTATTACCGTGCCTCCCAGCCATAATGGTGCCTGTCTATCGTTTTATTACCACATGAATGGAAATCACGTTGGTACTTTGACCGCTTCTGTCCTAGGTAAACCTGGCTGGGTATCCACGGCTACCTCCGTATGGACTAAGTCGGGTAAACAGGGAGACATGTGGCATTTCGCCGAGGTGTCTCTGGAGAAAACTCGAACCGCGCAAAAATATGAAGTCATGTTCACAGGAATTGTTGGAGATGGTTACCAAGGAGACATTGCAATTGACAATATCATGTTACAAAATAATGGTTTATGTTAATTAAATCCATTTATTGCCAAAACAAATTCAGATATTTAAATATGTACTTGTTATTTTGCAAACATGCATGTACGGAAATGTGTTGCCTCCTTTTTTCTAATATTAATAAATATCATCAATTTGCGATATTTTTTGCTTTTCTTCTTATCAAAAGAATAAGCTTGAATCGAATAATTGTAAGAACGGCTCCCTGTTACATGTAGGTTCGGGTGGGCGGGGTAAAAGGAAGAGGACAGAAACTGTGTTAGGAGATGAAGCGAGCAAGGGGTAGCAGTAAAAAGACGCGAAAAAGGAGAGAAAAGGAAAAAGAAAAGGTCGGGTGTAGAGACAGAAGAGAGTTTTCATTTATTTCGTTTCTTCCGATTTTTTCGCGGGACATGAATTTCATTCTGTAAATATTATGGGTTAGAACAGACAAAAGACTTTCGGGACGAAATATGTCTACACCCTTTATTGATGAAAATTCTCAAATCATACCTAATGATCTTGCCTTTATGTTAAGCAATGACCTTGTAAGTATTCAGACACTCTTCATCATACCACGTTTCATGAAAAATGTGATTTACATATACATGTAGTGCATTTGCCGTTTAGTGAAATAGAGAGATGTCCAAAACATGTCAGAGGAAATTCCAGTCGCCTTTTTGTGTAATATTTTAATTTTTTTTTTTAAAAATCAGAGCATTTACATGAGTCTTCTTTGCAGGTTTTATTAGCTATTTATATCATGCATGAAATCAAAGCAAAGTTCTTATCTTAAAACCTCTTTATTTGCAACAACAAAAAATTATCATTCCCCAAAAAATCACAAAAATTCATGTAAAATATAATGGAGGGTTTTATCACACTTTCACTGTTAAAATCATATTTCATACGAGGTGCTTTAAACCTGAATATAGATGAATAACTAGTGAAATTTCATGTTTATTAGATTGGTATTGATTGAATATTGTTCTACGTCCCTCTCGAGAATATTTCCCTCATATGGAGACGTCACCACTGCCGGTGAAGGGCTGCAAAATTTAGGCCTATGCTCGGCGCTTATGGCCATTGAGCAGGGAGGGATCATTATCGTGAAACACCTACTGTGACACGGGACCTCGGATTTTGCGGTCTCATCCGATGGACCACCCCATTTAGTCGCTTCTTACGACAAGCAAGGGGTACTGAGGATCTAGATTGGTATTGTATCACTTCCATCTCTATATGATTTTAACATCTTGATAAAAGGATGACAATGATAAATGAATTTTTTTTAAAAATTGTCAGAAAACAACAGAGTTGCCAGGTGGGTTAAAATTGGTGAAGAAGTGTCGAATTGATGCGAAAAGCCTTCAGTATGAACTTTCATCCATGAGATTTATGTGAACTGGAACAGAAACATTACCATCAGATAGTATGTATGCTAAATGCATCCTTGGAGTTTAATGATGTCTGCTGTCATAACGTAGCTAGTTGTATTGAAGGTCAAATACCGGTACATCAAATCATGAATGATAGAAAGATCTATACATTCTCAATGAAGATTTGAGTTGTGTAGGATTACAGTTTATGGGAAAGGGAACTCTCAAAGATGAAAACCGTCTACACATGACTATACTAGGTGCTGCCACAATAGCTCTACCAGAAAACTTATTGACGCATGCGTCAGATTCGACCGCATTTACTATAAAAGCTATATACAGTGAAAACTTTAAGATAACGAACAGTGATCCATCTCATAAATACCACAAAGAAAACGAAATTGAGAGAAGAGCAAACACGAACCCCTGGATATATCAGAGGTGGGGTCAGGTGCCTGGGAATATCAGAGGTGGGGGTCAGGTGCCTAGGAATATAAGAAGTGGGATCAGGTGCCTGGGAATATCAGAGGTGGGGTCAGGTGCCTGGATATATCAGAGGTGGGGGTCAGGTGCCTGGGAATATCAGAGGTGGGATCAGATGCCTGGGAATATTAGAGGTGGGGGTCAGGTGCCTAGGAATATCAGAGGTGGGATCAGGTGCCTGGGAATATCAGAGGTGGGGTCAGGTGCCTGGGAATATCAGAGGTGGGGTCAGGTGCCTGGGAATATCAGAGGTGGGGTCAGATGGCTAGGAGTAAACACCTGTTAGTTATCAAAACTATGTAAAGCAAACCATTCAGAAACCTTCATGTTTTTATATCGAAGCTTATATTTCTCCTGCATTGGTCTTTCACTATATAGTTAATTCTGGCAGCCTAAGAATATTGTTCACATTTTAAGATAATATCCTATTGTATCAGATAAAATTCCATTAAGAACACGTGTAGCTTTTAGCTTTTGATAAATAACAATGCTCATACCTAGAATGTTTTAACTAAAACAAATAGCTATTTCAATTTTTGATGCTTTAAAGTAGTAGCGTGTGAATGCAGAAATAATGAATACAGTGCAGCGTATAAGAAAGAGAAAATACATACTGGAATGGAAACATTACAATTAGATAGCGTCCAATCTTGAGACAGATAATGAATCACTATCACAGGTAGATGTACCATCTTGTATCACATATTTAAACCTATGCTTAGTACTCTGGGGTCCATGTTACATAATGTCTTAGACTTGTAAAGACCAAACGTACGTTTTACAATTCATTTAATGCTGTACTTTTTTAAAAGTGTAAAATGCATGGTATATCCAAAGAACAGCAGTCGATGAATATATAAAACTACAAGAATATTTTCATAAATTGTATGTAAAAATGGTACACGTCTTAGAATAATGGTCTTAGTCGCAAGACCTTTTGTAAACTGGGTTTCAGCGCCATAGCAGTGAAGGTTCCGCTAATGCCTGCTGCGACACGGGACAAGGGTACGTTTAGACACTGCTTGTATTACACACGGGACAATGGTACATTTACATACTGCTTGTATTACACACGGGACAATGGTACATTTACATACTGCTTGTATTACACACGGGACAATGATACGTTTACATACTGCTTGTATTACACACGGGACAATGGTACATTTATATACTGCTTGTATTACATACGGGACAATGGTACATTTATATACTGCTTGTATTACACACGTGACAATGGTACGTTCAGATACTGCTTGTATTACACACGGGACAATGGTACGTTTAGATACTGCTTGTATTACACACGGGACAATGGTACATTTACATACTGCTTGTATTACACACGGGACAATGATACGTTTACATACTGCTTGTATTACACACGGGACAATGGTACATTTATATACTGCTTGTATTACACACGGGACAATGGTACATTTATATACTGCTTGTATTACACACGGGACAATGGTACGTTTAGACACTGCTTGTATTACACACGGGACAATGGTACGTACAGATAGTGCTTGTATTACACACGGGACAATGGTGCATTCAGATAATGCTTGTATTACCCCCACCAACAACTAGGTTGCATCGCTCCGGTACAAGTTTTCATTTTTTGGGCCAATTCTAATTTTCAGTCTTTGAACGTTTCCTTGTATATTTAATTTCGACAGATCTAAGTAAGGAAAATCTTAGTTAACACCAGCTGAAAGAAAGACCTTTACATTAATGATGATGATGATGGTGATGATGATGATGATAGTGATGATGATGATGATGATAGTGATGATGATGATGACTTTGGTGGTGGTGATGATGATGATGATGATGACTGTTGTGGTGGTGGTGGTGGTGATGGTGATGACTGTTGTGGTGGTGGTGATGATGATGATGATAGTTGTGGGGATGATGATGATGATGAAAAAACATATACTGGGAGAAACAGGCCCATAACACATGCTCGTTAGTAACCGATTTTTTCAAACTCTCATTCCTTTTTTTTATTTACTCAGCAAGCCTGGTTTTCTTTTTTTTTTTTTTTTTTTTTTTATAAAAACATGAAGAAAAAAGTTTGAGAAAATACCTGTTACTAACTCACATTGTTATGGGGTCTCTATTTACATTACCGATTTTTTTTTTTCACTGGGTAAGTTTTGTTGCTTTACGTCTGTCCATTTCATAGTGAAATAAAAAAACAACAAAAACCTCCTAAATATTCAGAATTTTTAAAACGCCCTCGTTGATACAAAAAAAAAAAAAAAAAAAAAAAAAAAAAAATCCTCTTTTATTTCTTCTCTGCGGGACACACACTTTTAATATTGGACATTTAAATTTTTTACACCGACAATGTGCCGTTTCGTGGATTGATTTTGATATTCATTAAGATAATCCTGGGCATTTAAATGTAATTCTTCTGTTGTATCGATCTGGGGAAACTCGTGTACATTATTTATCATGCTTTGCCGCCATCTTTGTTTACATTCCGTAACCAACCACCCTCGTGAAACAGAATTTAGCGGACTGGTTATATACGGGGAATCAAAATGAATTTATGAATATTCTTATCTGATTTTCATAAGGTAAAGTATAGCTTGACGGCATGCTTTCTTGAATATGTTTACAAGTGTTTTGAAGTTATGCTTCAAGGATATTCAATAATTGAAGTCGTTTTTGTGTGTACTGCTAATGATAGAAGCTTGACAAATCGGATATAAATCCGAAGCAAGTATGAATTGGAAACCGTATATAACATGGGTTCATCGGGTTCCGAACTTCCTAAATCGGTGCAGTCCGAACTCCTTAAATCGATGTTGTCTGAATTTCCTAAATCGGTGCAGTCCGAACTCCCTAAATCGATGCAGTCCGAATTTCCTAAATTGATCCACTTTCGTGTTAACTTTGTTTACTGACAAACAGCAATGATTATCACCATTAATTATTGATCTAGTGGAACAACTATCGGATGGAGGTCAAATTATGGCATTAACAACATACATGCACCTTTTTGTTTGTTCTTTATCTTAAATAAAAACTACCATAGATATGGCCTTGGTTGAAACCATGCCATTTAAAAAAAAAGAAGAAAGAAAATGTTTTGAAAATGAAGGCATAATTAAAAAAAAAACCTTTTTGGAATAAACTACACAATTTAAAACCCCCGACTCGATGTACCTGTCATGTTGTTATCGTTTGATGTAGTGAAATAATATGCATAATAGATGGGGAAACCTTAGCAAAATGATATATGAAATCAACCGTGCAAAAATGAAGCTGTTAATACATTAGATATAGATCGAACCAGACCAAATTGCTCGCTCTGATGTGTTTCTGAATTTTCTGTGATTTTTTGTTATTCACTGTTGATTGTTGAAATGTCGTGGTAAGTATTGTGGTTTTGAAATCTTATTAGTACAAAAACTGGCGAATACTTATATCTTAATACTGAAATATAGGATGCAACTTACCTTATTTTATCTCCATTATGTTAACTGTAAAAGCTGATTCGTACAATTCTGAACTCGGATTTATCGTGTGATATGTGTTGTAAACAAGCTTTTAGGTTATTTTCGCCCCGTGTTATTTTAGCCTTTCTATACTTGCAATGCAACGGTTTTATTTTAAAGACTCAGCTAAATGAGAGACAAGAGATGAAATAGTTTTGCCCAGTCTTAATTTGCCCACTGACAATGAAGACGAAAAGGGTGAAAATAAAACGGGGGCGAATAGTTCCATGAATACAGTATTCAAAATGCAATATGTATTTCAAATTGTTTCATTAAATTCATAAATACTTATAGCATTTAGATACTTAACTAGTTATTGATGACTCAGATTCAAAATGTTTCATTATACTTGCAGGTATTCCCGTAAAATGGCGGAAAGTCATGTGCTGGAGGATTTCCTCACCGGAAATGACGTACCCAGTAATCTCCCATACCTGCATCTTTCTTTCTTTGCCCACTGCTTTATTCCACGCCGCTACGTCGAAACTATGAATCCGACCAAGACTCCAACAGTCGTGGGTAGCTTTAGCGAGGGTCTTCGACTTCCATCTTTCGTTGTGCTGAAACCGGACGGAACATTCGCAAAGAAACATTTGGTCAAAGAACCGACTGTAGTTTTCCTTCACGTCAAGGAAGTCCAGATATCACTTCCTTCTGTCACTGATGCAGACACCTGCCATTACATTATTTGTAATGAAAACGTCCATGCTGGATATTGCCGATTAAAAGTTCTTCAAAATGGAAGCAATGAAAACGAGGCAGATTTGTCCGTGACAAAGAAAGGGGTCATATACTTAGGCAGCAGCTTATCAAGGAAGAAATTCCAGACAAAACTTTCTTCAAATAAAAAGGCAATAGATTCCATGATGGATACACTTTTAAATAATGGTACCGGGAATGGCCTCGACATGAAATTTTCAGATTTATTTACTGGAATACCTGAGAATTCCCTTGACCTCAGACGTCCGTTTACCTCTTTAGGACTGCGTGGGGTATTAATGAGTGCGAGGCAAGAAAGGTATAAACAAAACGAATCTCAGCAATCACCGGAACAGACAGGTCTTATATCGGAAGTGGAACCATCAGAAGTCTCGCATGAACTCGCACTTCCTTATCCTGGATGGCCGTCACAAGCAGATGAATGGAGATCGAGAAAACGTCTGCAAAACTGGCCTTCCGAGAGTACCATTGAGAAAGTAGTGCAGTCGGGCTGCCATATTGTGCCCACGTCTCACTGCAAAAGTTCCCAGTCCGACATTGAGTGGAGGGTATCCTTTGCTCTTGCTGAGAAGACATTGGTAATTGAAGAACTTGCCGACTCCCAGAGACAATGTTTTCTGTTGTTTGATATGCTCTGTGTTCATGTGATATCGGAGGGAATAATAACACAGCAACACATACGCTCTACATTCTTTTACGCATGCGAGAATCTGAGTCCTACTCTCTGGCATAAGAACCCCGCTTATTGTATTCTCTACCTCATGGATCAACTTATTGATGCAGTGAAGCAAAAATTTCTCCCCGACTATTTTATAAAGAAAAACAACCTTTTAGATCATTTATCTGATGTTCAGTCCTCCCAGTTAGAGAGAAGATTTACCACAATCCGTCGAAGACCCTTGGAAGAACTATTTTCTCTGTCGGAAAACTACACAATATTGGACATCTTTCCTTACAATACTGACGTGAAAAAGATATTTGCTCAAGTTCTGGCCGACGCGAAAGGATATAAATCTCCCAATCAAGCACAGAAGTCAGTAGAGAGTTTCATGGTGGTCTGCAACGGATTGTGCAATGGATTTTATAACGAATATGGGTTTGATCATTGTGCTGCCATTTTTGAAGATGTCATAGACAATTTCGTGGTCCCAATTTACGGTAAGGCCGAGGCTGATCGACAGAGAGAGTATGTCCCCCACCTTTTGAACGAAAAAAACATAGAGTTCAGTAATGTTCTGCAGGTTGAAGAAATCTGGAAACCCATCACGTTTTGTCGATTTCTGATCACCAGATATGTGGACGGCAAGAAAGGGGCGGGGCTCTATGAACACCTGGCTTGCTTATATCACGCAGCATCGTGTGTATTTAAGGCCAACAAACGTGATTTGTTACAAAAAGCCGACACGATGTTTCAGGAGGCAATGGAAAGGGAAGGTGAAGGTCACGGCGCAGGCTTATTCGTCGAATATGGTCACTTCCTATGTGCTTGTGAGAAATATACTGATGCCGTTAAAATTTTAAGACAGGCTGTTGAATCGGAAAAAGAAAATCCTACTAGCGTGAATTACTACGGAAAGATGGAATCCATGACAATGGACGAAAAGATACAGAAGGAAATTAGCATGACCGGAAGTTTAGAACTCTTGTCCATCATATACGCATATTATTTGTTAATCGAATGTTTTATCCAAACCAAAAAAGAAGGGAATTTGACCACCACCGTGCAAGACATGGAGCAGACATGTGATCGAGTCAAAGATCCGAGGGCGTATTCCCTCCTCGGTTATAGCCTTCTGAAGACCAAAGAGAAAGAAAAAGCGCTGGGGGCATTTAAATGCGCTTTAGATCTTGATCCCAAATACAAACTAGCGAAAGAAAACATTGCAAAAAATAAGAAGAAAAAGTAATTCTTTTGTAGATGCCCAGAAACCCTCCAATCAATGTAAATGTACATGAATTATTTAAAAAATAAATAAATTGACACGCATACAAAATATAACATTATACAGCGAATATTAACCGAAATGTAGATCTTCATTTAAGAAATAGATAACACTATTATAAACCACCAGACGGCCCACTTCACAGCCCAATGAATTTTTAAATTGTTATTTATTTCTTATATGTGCATTTAAGACAAACAGGTGTTTTTCAATTTTAAGTATGATATTAACCATAGTCCATCGTAAAGCATGACGACGCGGTGATCCAGAAAAAGAATCCTTATGTTATGCTGAACTTGCAGAGCTTTGAATTAATTTTAGTTATTGTTTGATTGAAGATTTCTCTCGCCATCATTTTGAAAGAGCCTGTTTATATCTCCATATTTATGTAGCAATATTTCATTATCACCTGCATATGGTGTTTAAATCTCTCAACTGATTCGATACGCAAGAGCTTGTTCTGCGATTGGTCAGTTTTTAAATCGAAGCAGGCTACTGACAAACAAAGTTGATGGTGCAGGGGTTTCAACAGTCTCTACTGAAGTCAGCATTTCGCAGATTCTATGGTCGTTATAACGATCTAGTTCGTCAATACAACCTCGCATTGGGTCAATTGCTGTTTGACGTGTTTGATGCCGATTGTTAGGCCGTTCTTGGTACACTGATTTTGAATACGGATAACTCCGTTTACCTGATCAAGATATAAGGCTCACAGCGTGTGTGACCGGTCGACAGGGGCCACTTACTCCTTTTAGGCACCTGATCCCACCTTTGGTATATCCAGGGGTCTGTGTTTTCCCAACTCTCTATTTTGTATTGCTTATAGGAGTTATGAGATTGATCACTGTTCGTTATCTTCACCTTTTATCCAACTGTATAATTGAAATAACCGGTTGAGGCGAAATGAAAAGCATTGAACATTGAGGAATTTCGAACGGGACGCAGAATCAAGGCATAGCTGACTATGTTGTTGTGGATTCGTTATGAAAAAAGATAATGGGAGATTTTTGTTACATCTTGGTCGAATGTTTTTATCTGATATATTGCTCCGCTTCAAACTGGGGGTTATTGTTATGACCTTTGACCTCCCAAAGAACTTCATTGGAAATTGAACATATCTTGGTTTTAGTAGCCTACTATAACAAAATATTACAAATATGTTTATATTTCAAAGGAACACCAAAATGCGTATATTATTACTCATTAGGTTTGCTACTGACTGGCTACAGTTTGTCGGGTTGTTTAAAGGGAAAGGCAACCCTAAGCACATTGTTGCTTGTATGAATAAAGTATTACTTACTGATATCATACATGACAATCTTTAACAACAAGAAGCCTTGCTTAACGATTAAATTAATATTAATCTATCATATATCTTAAAATACCCGCCGCTAAGAGAGAGGTCATTGTCAAAGTTTAATTTATGACGTCACGCCGTCGGTTCCGCTTTATCACTGTAAACATGACAAGTCACGAACAGTTCAATTTGAAGCCGTGTAGATTTGAGCCCGTTCTTTCGCAAGAAGAAATTAAGAAAAGAAGACGTTCAGTCGAGTCGCAGACCAGGCAGACGGTACACGTTTCTTCATACAAATGTCTCGAACCTCAACTTGTCATTACGCAAATGATGCATCCACAGTTTACATAGCCTTCTCTTTCAGATGACTTGATGCGTATTATCCAGTGAGGCAATGACAAAAGAGAATGTTTACTTTCCCAATGTTGTTGCCTGGGATATCTTCATTAATCTAATTTAAGCCAATCCCAGATCAGAGAAATAAGGTGTTAAAGTGGGGGGTGGGGTGGTTGAGGATGGGGGTGGAATGATAATGATTCATGCCCCAAGTGCCCGTGCATTTTACTACAAAACGTAAAGAGAAGAATTTTTTGTCTATTTCGTTTATTTGGACATAGCAGAGGTGGGATTAGGAACCTAGGAGGAGTAGGCATCCCCTGTCGACCGGTTACATCCACCATGAACTCTCTATCCTGATCAGGTAAACGGATAATTCGTATGTAAAGAACGGCCTAACAATTGGTATAAAAAACCTTACACAATATTCGGCGAAATCAAAAATTGTATTAAGTAAGTAAGTAAATTTTATTTAAAGTCGGCACTGTGTACAAGTAACAACAAATAAAATGAGCTCTACAGAACTCTTAAACCGACTATCACAGACAAAATAAAATACAAATATCACAAGGTAAGCATGCAAAAACACATATATACATATTTACACGCATACTATATAGATATACAGTTTCAGAAGTTAAGAATTAAATACAAATCAAACAAAAGCCTTTCACTATAAAATTTAAGCACTAAATTCAAACAACAGCATAAGAATTGTTAAGAAATGTGAAGATAACGAACAGTGATAAATCTCATAACTCCTATAAGCAATACAAAATAAATAGTTGGGCAAACACGGATCACTGGATACACCAGAGGTGGGATCAGGTGCCTAGGAGGAGTAAGCATCCCAGGTCGACCGGTCACACCCGCCGTGAGCCTTATATCCTGATCAGGTAAACGAAGTTATCCGTAGTCAAAATCAGTGTGCCAAGAACGGCCAAACAATCGGTATGAAACATGTCAGACAGCATTTGACCCAATGGTAGGTTGTATTGACGAACTAGATCGTTATAACTACCACAGAATTTGCGAAATGCTGACCTTCAATCGAGACTGTTGAAACCCCTGTATAAAGCACTATAACTGTTATAATGTAAAATAAGGAAAAATATAATAATAATGAAATAAATAATATATAGCAGTTTACAGTAAATAAGTTACAAAGTATACAAAAAAAGTTTAGAAAGATGAAATAAAAATGAATCTTTCAAAAGACAGAACAAAAAATTAAACAAAAAGCAAATTCCTATTAATGCAGATGAAAGACTGCAAAATTTGCATCAAGCGAAAGTTATCACAATGGCCATAGGATTTGCAAAATGCTGAATTTAAATTAATTTATTTATTTGTTGGTAGCCTGTTTCGATTTATGAGTTGATCGCACGCAAAACATGCTCTCGTGTATTGAATCAGTTGGGCGACATAACCCAGATTTGCAGGTCATAATGGAATATTGCTACATAAAGAAACTGACGGTGGGGAAATTGGAGTCATCCTGTTTGCCATAGAGTTGAGTTGCTAGTTTGCCGTTAACTTTTATGATCAGTAAACACATCCAAATATGAAACAGATGTGTATTTTCATAAATGAAATTTCTTGAATATATAATCAAGATAATGGATGAAAAAGATTGTATGTAAACTTCAATATCTCGAGTTATCTTTCTTCCAAAAAGTTAGAGACAGCACTTCATTATCAATGTTCGCTTCGTAACCCTTGGCCTGCTTACTCTGAAAAGTTTCTGTAAATGTAATTCATAAATTCTATCAGAACCCCTTCTCCGGTGTGCCAGCTGTGGGCATTTGAAACTGAGTTCAGAAGATGATATATATTTTTTTACACATGGCCTCAGAAATAATACGATTGTCAAGTAATGACATAAGAGCATGTTGTTGTTTTTTGTTGTTGGTTGATTTGCTACATCTATGCAAAGTAAAAGTGCACCGAATATAAAACAAGTCCATACTGTGATTCTGAACAGGTTTCTGAAGATACATGGACACCGAAACCGCACCCAATAAATTCTTTGCCCAAACATTTCCAATCAGAAAAGTCCCCAAAATATAAAAGTCGAAATTTATATGAATAGCTATTTCCAGATGCAACGCGAGTTACCGAACTTTGCTGAGGATACCGAAGTCGAGCACTGTACTTAATAATTTTTGTACTTTGCGTCTAATGCTCCTGACGTTCGGGTGAAAATATACCATAAACCTGTGATAGGATCCGGGTTAGTCTCGATACCACCAGAAAGTATATAATTTGAAAAGAAAAGAACAAATTTTACGTTTGCCCGAAAACAGATATAGATTTAAAACATAATTATACAAAATATTTTAAATATTTTTTGTGCTGAAGGTCGGGAGAGAGTGATCACCTATACATTGAATAAGTCAGTGAACCAATGCTGAGTACATGTAACACTTAGAGTGTATTTCACGAAGTAGTTTCAAGAGCAGTACCTATATGGTCGAAAGTAGGCCAGTTCAGTTCAGTTCAGTTTATTTCTTTGTGCCATCTGGCACATCAGATATACAATTTTATACATAATGAAATATAATATAAGGTGAACAACATACACATAATCAGAGCTATAGATCAGCATACACATACATATAAGTATAAAAGATAATATTTGTAATATAGGTGATTGCGTGAGAGTTGTATGAAAATAAAAATAGAAGAATTTTTTTTTGTTAAATGAGAAAAAGAAATGGGGTGTAATTACAATTATGAATTATCCTTTCTTATTTTCTCTGCTAGGAATAAAAATTTTTCCTAAGGCCACAACGGTCGCGGTTCTAAGGGTTCAATTAATAAAAGAATACCGGGACACAGATTTCAAATAGACGGTGGTGGTAACCAACTTTTCTATCAACATTTCAATTTCCCTGACCACTTCATGTTATCCATGAGAGTCAGGATTCTAGAAAAAAAGTTACCATCACACCAACAATCCAACTTCAAGTACCTCTTTTCGTAGACAACGAGAAAATTATTGGATCAAGACTCTAAATACTGCATTTCCATATGGATGCAATGATATTGTACACAATGTATGAACTGTGACTAGTCCGCAAGATGGGACTTTTTCCAAATACACGAAGACGTTAACGTACACATAAGACCAAGTATACACGATGTCAAGCTTGCACGAAACTTTACTATTTTGAATACGTTATTTATAGAAGCCAAAGTTAGTCCATACTTGGAGATATAGAATGAACTCTGCGATTATGGGTGTTATCTAACAAAGAGTTTTTAATCCACTGTTGGTTATGGATGAAATTCCTTCCGAATCATGCCGCCAGTTCCTTAAACTCAAATTTACTAACAAAGGAATAGATGCCGTCAACATAAGCAACATCTCATAACTCCTTTAAGGCATACAAAATAGAGAGTTGGACCCCTGGATATACCAGAGGTGGGACCAGGTGCCTAGGAGGAGTTATGAGACTGATCACTGGTCATTATCTCCACCTTTCATGTGCAGGATTCCCATCCTTAAATTTGAGGGAGAAGGGGGTGAATCGACCTCTGGTAGGTAGCTGGAGCATTTTCCACGCCAAAAGCATAACTTTGTACTACAAAAGTCCATCAGGAGTTATAAATGCAGAAATTTCTTTGGCTTTTTAAGTTAGTAGTACTTGCCAGTAACCTTTCAGCAGGTCGAATTTACTATGTTTTAATATTTCTGGAAAAAGGTAAATGAGTTACATATGAAAGGTGAAGATAACGAACAGTGATTAATCTCATAACTCTTACAAGCAATACAAAATAGATAGTTGGGCAAACACGGATCTCTGGATATACCAGAGCCCAGAGGTGGGATCAGGTGCCTTGGAGGAGTAAACATCCCCTGTCGACCAGTCACACCCGCCGTGTTATAATCATACAATGTAGGTGGCATTTTTGATAGTTGGGACTATATTTTGTCAGGTAAACTAGTACTAAATTGTTGCGAAACTTATAAATGGCTACAAGATTAGTCCTATCACGCCTATCATCAAGTGGTTCATACACTGTTTCTAAGTAAAAAGAATTTCTTGAATTTATTATTGGGAGACCCATAATAATTCTCATTGCTGTTAATTGCACTTGCTATATTTGTAGCATCTTGCACGGTATAATCAGACTAAAATTGAACTACATATGCTATAATATTTTAGAAAGTGTTTATCGTGTCAAAGAAAACGTTTGAGAATTCCTTTTTTCATATATGCTTTGTGTACAATGTCATCAATATTGAATATAGTAAGACCAGCATAATTTCGAAGACAGAATAATTCCGAGCTCGTGAACAAATTCTAGTTGACTCTGAATTAAAAAAATATAATGTACGAAGTTGGTTATTATTCTTTTAAAAAGTAAAAATACAGCTTTAGTTTTTACTAAGAATAAACATAGTCATTTATCTGCCCATTCATTCAAAATATTCATGTCTTTCTATAAGATGCATATCATGTGAACTTTGTTGTAAGGAATTAGCATCTGCATGAAAAGGAATGGGCATACCCTGTCGACCGGTCACACTCGCCGTGAGCCCTATATCTTGATCGGGTAATTTCAGAAATATTGTTGACGTGAGTCAAAGAAATAAAAGTGGGCCAAGTACAGAGCCCCGAAGTACACCTGCATTTGTATGCTTTACATAATGAAATAAGTTTCAGTACATTACTTTTTGTGATCTGTAACTTACATAGCTGCTAAATCATTTTTAATAGATTTCCTGAGATTCCATAACATTTTCAGTTTGTAAAGAAGTTTGTAAAGAAGACCTCTGTGTCACACTCTATCAAAGGATTTTGATAAATCACCAAAAATCATGCAACATTCTTTCCCCACATCAATACTTAAATTCTTTTAACTACAGTTTGGCATGTACTACATTAGGGAGATTTTCTTCACATTTAGAATCACCCATTTTATTGCACCCAAGTCATAATGTAGATAAAACAACTGCATTATTTTATACTTATATTTAATTTGTTATAGTATATCTTTTGTTTATTTGTACACATGTATAATTGAAGGTCAACCAAGATGCAGGAATTTCACCAGGGAAATTCACCAAAGCTTATGCTGATGATCAGATGAAGCGCCGCAAGCACTCACAAGAAAAGTCAAAGCTGCCCTCTACAAAGCGACGACGCTTGATCCTGAAACAGGAACGTGTCATAACACAAGGAGCAAATGAAGTATTAGAGGGTGCATCATATCAGTCTGGTATATTTAGTCACAAATTACTTTTCAATTCATTTTTTGACATTTTTATATACAATGGATGAATGCCATTGGTTGAAATTTTCTGTGCAATCATGCTTGTCAGACAATATCAAAATAATCCTTTTTTTTCTTTTAGATATAGCACTTGATTCAAATCTAGATGTGGAACAGTTGCCAGAGGCAGTGCCCAGTGGGAATTTTAAAGCTGTTTCAATCCTTGAGAATTCTACATTTATCGCATTTGATTTGGAGACGACTGATCTAGGTTTGTTTGTTTGTTTGATTGTTTATAGCCGCCTGAGCAATTTTTCATCTATCTGGCGGCTGTCACCATTACCAGTGACAGGGTTGCACATTTAGACCTATGCTTAGCACTTATGGCTTTTAGCAGTGAGGGTTCTATTACGTGCCACACCTGCTGCGACACGGAACCTCGGTTTATGTGGTCTCATCCGAGGTCCGGTCCCCACATCCCACGCCGGGATTCAAACCCATGACGTAAGGATCTGATCTTACGCTGCCGCTCTAACCGTTGCGCCACACGGGAAAAAAAATAGTGCATTTTCTCTTGTATACAAGTTTGTTTTTCAAAATAAGAAATAATTCAGAGGCATCAATTATTGCAAACCTAAATTTCTTTGCAGTTTGTGAGTTCATCTTGTTATTCGAGTTTGTCGTCAAAATAGCAATTTTTTTTTGTTTTTTGATTACAGTTCGAGGAGGAAGGATGCCTCATATTAACCAGATTGCTGTCAAGACCATTGGAACCAATGACAGCTTTTCTGCTTACGTCATTCCAAAAATGCCTATATCATCTGCAGCCCAAGATATCACAGGGATTGTGTACAACGACAGCGGCACAATGACTGTTCGTGGAAAACATGTGGAACCAAAGACCTTGAGTTCTGCTGTTACCAAGTTATGCGATTGGCTAGCCCAGTATCCGCATGTGTTTCTAGTTGCCCACAATGGAAAGACGTTTGATTACCCTGTGTTCCTGTCTGCATTGAGCAGTATCGGTAGTGTGGGCAGATTCATGGATTGTGTAATAGGACTCATCGATAGCTTGGCCGTCTTCAAGAAAAAATACCCCCGTTTATCATCTTACAAACAGGAAGAACTTGCTAAATCCCTTTTGAATGCTACGTATGGAGCACATGATGCTGAAGAGGACGTGAATATACTTGTGGACCTTGTTTCACACTAAAAGATGACCGAAAAGGAACTTTCTACTTTCAGTTTTCCACCAAGCCCAGTTTGCAACCAGCTAAAGTACAACAAGGTGAAAGCATCCAACTTGCCTTCACAACATCCTCTTATTGGAAAAGGAGTTTTCAGGATCACTATAGCTGAAAAAATTGCAGGTTCAGGACTTAATATCTCTCATCTCAGAATTTTTTTTCAACGAGATGGGGAAGATGGGCTTTATAATACGTTTGTTTGTAAAAACAGTGATGGACAGCCCCGTGTTACAAATACAAAAAAAAACAAAAACAAAAACCAAAAAACCCACTAGAGGAAGTGATTCCCAAACTTGTTCAAGCTTTAAAGTGATTCTTAAAATTATGTATTTGTAGATTTGTTTAATAGTTGAACATGCCTCTTGGGAATTATTTCATGAATACTATGACACTTCAGAAATATTTATTTTTGCTCACACATCAAATTATCTAATTCACACACAGAGTTGTGTCAAAGTCAATGTTCATACCAATTTTGATATGCATGTAGTTAATTTGAGATGTTTTTGCTGAGCTTGTATAATTCATGCAATATCAAGAATCATGATTACAATTTCATCATATGTTGTTATTATATTTATTATTATGTAATTATTATTTAATTGGTTGCAAATTGCACTCGGAGATAAGCTGAAAGTAGAGAGTTCTTTTTCGGTCATGTCAGGGTCAATCTTTGAAATAAAACTGCATGTACAGTATTTATTTATGGAATGCAAATATATTCATATTTACATTTACATTTACACGTGTAAACAACACAACTTGGTTATACAAGATGTTTTCTGCATTGAAGAAATGCATGAGATATTTTTTTTTTTGGTCGTGGCTCCTGCAAAAATTAATTCAAGGCCATTTTAATTGATAGATACAATTATGTGGTTTTTTTTAAAGATTAATTAGAGGGTTAAGGAAATATTAACATTATTGAACTATATCATCTCTATGTGGTTAAGACTTTTAAACCATAAATTTTACATAATTTTTTTTTTATTAAATCAAAAGCTCTAAATTGGCACCGTTATGTGATGAAGGTCAATTTAAATTTGTCAAGGTCATTGCTTTGAAGGAAAAATTAGCCACAAGAAATTGCAATTAATCAATTATTAAGTTTAATTCATAAATATGTGTTAGGTTTTAGTTAAAAATGAGCAAAAATACATTTTTTATGCTTTTAGTAATGTCCGCCAAAGAAAAAAATAAGGGGGTAGGCTTATGGAAAACTGAATTTCTCTCTTTTCTGTGGATAAATTTTTTATTTTCTTACTTTTTTATCAAGTACAAATACTCATTGAATTTTTATACTCATTTAATTTGGTTTCCTTCAGTTAACAAAGATTTTTAAGGAAAAAAATATGACATGACATTTTCAATCTGTATATGCTTTTTCTCGGTAGTATATCAATTTCAACCATTTTTACAGGATTTACTCTATTGTTTCAGTAAAATTGATGTATCAATTCAGTCTTTTATGGTTTCTAAGCTTTATCACAGTCACATTGATGTCTTTTTTCATTTTTAATTCTCATAATATAGATTTTTTACATGTACCATTTGCTTCTTTTCGTCTTTTAAGCCGCTGATCTATTATTTGATATATCTCAAATTCCTGTGGATGAAAACTCATGAAACTTTCACAATTTATGTACTTTGATATGTCATTTATGAAAAGAAACTTGATTTTTGAATCCTGCATACAGCTCATTATGCATGTAATACCTTAAGTAATATGCCAGTGATGCGTTGCCATCGTCATCCGTGTATTGAATGGGAGGTATTTCAGTCTCGGGTTCGGAATGGAAAATATCTTTCAACATATTTCCAATACATTATATTATTATTCCTACCAGCATCATTTAAATCTATGCTGTCGTGATAGTTTGAAATAGCATATTTCTTTATATTGTTAACTTTATTTCTGAATTTCTTGAAAATTGTGAAATCTGATTTTCCCTCCTCTCTTAATCTTTTACGTGTATGTATGTGTTTGGCTAATTGTGAGTCAGTCTATCCAGGATTTGTCGTTAGGTCTGATCGTGACGGGTTTATTTTTTTCCAGGTATACTTTTTTAAATATTTTACATGGACTGTTGAGTGAAAATGGCTGTTATTGAATCAATACATTCAAACACAGATGAAATTGTTTCTCATTTGTAAGTTTTAATCAGATTGTTAAGTTTATCAAAATCTGCATTCTTATAGATCCAAACGTTTCGTTTATACGACACATTTATGTTTTTATAAACATGTTGAATGTATACATAAGTTGCATTGTGGTCATTGAGCAGTCGATCAACGAATCGTTCACTGTTAAATCTTGAGTTGCCAGAATTCAGTCGATAAGTATTCTACAATCATTAGTCATTCTTGTGGGCTCTTGTATTGTGTTTGAAAGGCCAATGCTGTTAATAGAGTTATATAATGTGTGATGAACTAACGTAAAAAGATCAACATTTAAATCACCTAAGATTGCAATAATAGTTGATAAATCACTAGCCTTGTCGACCGACCATGAAAATTGTTGCTAAATGCTGCTTTATCTGGTTTTGGAGGACGGTAAATGCAACATTGAATGGTTGTGCTTCTTTCTATTCGCATCCATTCTGTATCAATTATTATCATATCTAAAGTTTTATAAAGTGTTTACACATATAATTATGTTTGTTGTCTTAATGCTTTGATTAAAAATGCAGTATTTCTTTATTTCATTGATTTTTTTTACCTCTCCGACCTTATCGGAACTTTAAACTCCGTTTTCGGATTTAGCTATTATTCCTATCGGGTAGATGTAAACAAATCGAAGACAAGTAGAGAAGTACAGTAGGTGATTCGTGATTTGGCGATAGAAGATGTGATATACCTAAACCGCTATTTCCTGATTGATGTAAGTACACATGTATTACGTAATTCCAATATTATCTCCAGAATTAAAATAACCTCCATATTTGAAATAACGATGATGATAATATTATTGCAAAATAACCTTTCATTTACTCTTCACTGAATATATGTGTAAATATTGCACGAAATCGTGGCTAGACAGTAAACTGGCAGGTGGAAATAAAAGATCGAAAATCTGACGATATTTGGTGAAATGTGTGCCAAGAATTGTTCTTTATAGTTTTTTATAGAATCTATAATACATGTAGTTTACTCGGAGCTTGCCTGTCACTTATGGCGATCGTCCATTAGTTTTAGAACAATTACGTTTTTGCGTTTTAAACTTCAACTATAATTAGTCTCTCTATCTCTAAGGGGTAGTATACATAAAGGAACTGGTAGGGCCTACATAAAATCTTCGTCTGCAATTCCGTGTTCAGAATTAGAAGTCAAACTATTCGTCCAAATTAACGCATTATGAATTAATCCGATCAACATATCTAATCAATATCTGTGATGAACGATTTATATATGTACGGAGTTACCTGACGGAGTAAATCTATTGATTTTAAATACAGTGACTAGGAACGCTATACACAACACACAGACACATGGGAAATGTATTCATACAGCTAAAGAAATATCGAAGCATTGGTAACATTAAATAAATATATTTGGTTTATTTGATATGAAATATAGAGAATCTAATACACCATTGCACAAACTTAGATTCATGCTGTACGAGAAATTTAGATACTTTCAACATCGCTACTCATACCCACTGTAATAACGTTATTTTTAAGAGAAGTATTTTCGAGAGTATTATGTGGTACTTGGAGGGGATATTTTTGACTTATTGCGTTATTCCATGCACCACAGTTTGAATTTTGTTATGGGAGTGAATATCAATTGTTCCCCCGTGGGAATCCGGGTTAGAATAGGTCCTCAGTACCCCTTGGTTGTCGTAGGAGGCGGTCCTTCGGATGAGACCTCAAAAACCGTGGTCCCGTGTCACAGCAGGTGTGGCACGATAAAGATCCTTCCCTGCTCAAAGGCCGTAAGCGCCGAGCATAGGCCTAAATTTTGCAGCCCTTCACCGGCAATGGTAACGTCTCCATATGAGTGAAAAATTCTTGAGAGGGACGTTGAACAATATACAATCAATCACTCAATTGTAAAATTAAAACATATACAGTTAATCATGAACCAGCTTCACATTGTGAAGTTTTTTTTTTACACTTATTTTTTCGTGAGTTATCTATCTTTGACAAGAGTTAGAAAAGAGGGAATAGAGAGAGGGAAATAGAAAATTTTCAACTCATTGTGAGGTAAGGGAATGGAAACTTTTCAACTCAGAGTATGGTAAGGGAATGACAAGTTTTCAACGTGTACTTTGTATGTAAAGCAAATTGTTAATACATATCTCATTTCCCATTTAGGTAACAATGGATGAACTTGCATCATTGTCACTCTGCTCAATATGCCAAAACACTTTCAAGTCGCCAAGACGTTTAGTATGTGGTCACAGTTTCTGCCTTGCTTGTCTCAACACCTATCTTGAAGACTACAAGAGAAAGTCGTCCTACCCGTGTCCAAAATGTAATCACAGCATTTCTGTTGACCCGGAAGTTGATGGTAATTACATCGACTCACTTCCGGAAGACGCTGTTGCTCAAGAATTCGTTTTAGCAAATGGGGAAAACATTGAATGCAAATCGCACCTTCGTGCTCACATAGATAGTTTCTGCAGGACTTGTATAGTGCCACTTTGCGTTCTCTGTCGTCAGGAGAGTCATTTCGATTGTGATGTTGTCGGACCTGATGGACAATTGAAAGATGTGTTTCCGGAAATTAACGATGTTTTAACGAAGAAATTCCGTCGAATTGTTTCTGAGTTTACTGAGACGCATGGTACGTTGTTGCCTAAAGGGCGACAACTCCTGATGAAGAAAGAACAGACGGCGCTAGGGATTTCTGATTATTTTTCAGACCTACGACAAAAAGTGACGCAATATCTTATCTATCAAGAACAGAAGGTTCAAGAGGATTTAGAACACCTGGTTTCATTGGAAAAAGAGCTCATTAAAGATGATTTGAACTTGTGCACCGTATTGTTAGAAGATGTGGAAGCGAAGCTGAAGTCATTTGAGAAAATATGGAACGATTTAGATAGAATTTCTGAAATGTCTGTGCTCCGAATTTGTACAGGGATGAATAGGCAGCTCCATCATCTGGACTCAGTAAAATGCAAGTTGCTATTGGATTCACCAGAAACACGCTTTATCATCAACACTGAGCTTGAAGATGCTATGACGTCAACAGATCTGATAAAAATAGAGGTGATCAACACGAGACAGTATGACCATCACAAAGATTCTACAATTGTTCGGCACGAATCTGTTCCAAACGAAGAAGTGACTGACGAAAATTCAAGTCTTGAAAATAATGAGAATAGAAATGAAAATTCTGACAGTTTATCAAGCTCGGTTTCATCAGAAACAGAGAGTGAATCCGAGGAAGAAACTGATGAGATTGATGAAACTCGAAATGATGCAGAACAAAATAACATTATCATTGAAATAAGCAACACTGAAGACCCACCGCCACCATACTCTGGACTTTTCCCGACACCGAATCCAGTCCAATCTATTGCACAGCAAGATGAACCTATTAGTCAAGAAACTGCGGACCAGGTGAAACCTAGTTTATCTGACCTCATTTCTGGCAATTCTCCGAGACAATTTCATCACCTCCGTCCTGTGCCTTCTGCACCACCGCCAAATCTTTCGAGCAGAACTGATGATAGTTCAAGGTCTTCAGAATGCGATGACGTTCGGAGACGCCCAGTCTCACCGCAGCCGGTTCGGTATGCAATATCCAGCAGACCGCAGGTAATGGACGAAAGATCTCCACATCCTCAGAGACGTCATCAACATCACTCCCATCATCACCAACCAGTGGACAGAACGCGGTCACGTGACAGACCAGGTACAAATCTTCGTCTACAGATGTGTTGGAAAGCCTCTTCCACAGCGATCGGAGATATGAAGCCACCGAGGGTGTTTGGACTGTCCTGGATAGACCACGAGTACTTACTCCTGGCGGACAGGTGGAACCATCGGCTGAAAGTGATCCACAGCAGCGGTAATATCGTCCATGTATTCTCCCTAGGAAACTTCCAGCCCTGGGATATCGCCGACATGCCGGATAAGTACAGCGCCATCGCGATTCCAGAAGCTAAGATGATTTACATTATGCTCTACATAAAACCAGAACTTATGATTAAGAGGAAGCTAGCCACAAAGCGGGGCTACTCTGTGCTTACTTATAATTCAAGTGACCAGACTTTTATCGGAGCCACTCTGTCGCAGTTTTTCTCACCGCCCGGAATTGACATTCTCGATAGAGATGGTCATATACTGACGTCATGTTACCCAGAAAATACCGGAAGGACATTTTTGTCGTACCCACGTGGCATTACAATGATTGACGACAGGATCATGGTGACAGACTTTCAGAAAAAGAGTGTGATATTTGTGAAAATGGCGGGACGAGGACAGATCTTTCACAGATATCAAGGCACAGATGCATTTCCGCTTAGAGAACCGAATGGGTTGGCGCTCAATGCCCGTGACCGGTATGTTATCGTCATAGATTCTCGATCCAATCGCCTCCATGTAGTCTCTCCATCCGGTCGATTTTTAGGCATGGTAGAAACGGAACTGGATAGCGATGAACCGTGTAAAGCCGCTGTTTTCACTCCTCGCGATGCCATGCCAATGCTAGCCGTGGCTTATTCTAACGGAAACATAGTCACTTACAGAATCATTGAGAGGTGAAATGTAGTCACTTATAGAATCATTGAGAGGTGAAATGTAGTCACTTATAGAATCATTGAGAGGTGAAATGTAGTCACTTATAGAATCATTGAGAGGTGAAATGTAGTCAATTACAGAATCATTGATAGGTGAAATGTAGTCACGTATAGAATCATTGAGAGGTGAAATGTAGTCACTTATAGAATCATTGAGAGGTGAAATGTAGTCACTTACAGAATCATTGATAGGTGAAATGTAGTCACGTATAGAATCATTGAGAGGTGAAATGTAGTCACTTATAGAATCATTGAGAGGTGAAATGTAGTCACTTACAGAATCATTGATAGGTGAAAGGTAGTACAAGTATTAGTCATAGAATAATCTAATTAATCTGAAATAGTTTCTAGTTATAATTTCGTCAGGTGACATTTTAACTCTGCTAGTCAAAATTTGTTGAAGATTTATTTACAGCATCGGGGTAGAGAACACTCAAGTAACAAATATTTTTTAATCAGAAAAGTAAAACATAATAACGCATGCTATCTGTTTTCTTTAGCTTGAAACATTTTTAATAAAACTAATAACTTAATAGTTGTATATATGTATATCGCGCTTGTAACAACCACTCATCCGCCCTCTAAAGCTAATGAGTATAAATAATTCAGTTTCACTTGTATTGATTGATTGATGTTTTCCGCCACACTCAACAATTTTTCAGTTATCTGGTGACGCCCAGTTTTTATTGGTGGAAGGGAGAACCCAGATACAATGTATCTGGGAAGAGACCACCGACCTTCCGAGAGCAAACTGGGAAACTTTCTCACCTACCGGCGAGAGCTGCGCCGACAGAGGTGAGAGGGCGTGTGATTTTGAGCACGATGCTCTGACCACTCGGTCACTAGTTTCACTTGTAAAACTAATACGCAATTGGATTGGTTCATTTGAATCTATCAACATTCTTTATTTTGCATGAAGTAAATTGTCATACAATCGTGCCATAAGACTTCCTGTAGGAATGACGTCACAGTGCTTTTATTTCCATTTTGCTGCTACTACACAATTACATGTACTTCGCAGCATTTAAAATTCCTATTTTCAGTAGAACTATTATACTGTAATTAGATTAATTGAATTATGAAGGATAAGGTTGAACAGTTTGCGGTCTTTTATAAACCACTTCGCGGTGTTGAGTATACTAACCCTTGATATGGTGTACAATGAGTAATCATTACTTACATTATGTGAAAAATAAAATACTTAGGTCGTTCTTGGCATACTGATTTTGATTACGGATAACTCCGTTTACCTGATCAAGACATGGGGCTCACGGCGGGTGTGATCGGTCGACAGGGGATGCTTATTCCTCTTAAGCACCTGATCCCACCTCTGATATATCCAGGGGTCCATATTTATCCAACGCTCTATTTTGTATTGCTTATAGGAGTTATGAGATTGATCACTGTTCGTGATCTTCACCGTTCATACTAATATTTTTTACCTTTTTTTGGGCTGAAAAATTGTCCTTCGGTAAATATTTTAATTTTTCAATTTCCTCTCAATAACCACACGGATAATTTAATCAAACTTTGCAGAAAGTATCCTTAGTTAAAAGGGATGCAAGGTTATTCAGGGCGGGAAAACAACTGAGATTGAAACTGCATGTTCAAAGAATAAATAGGAAAGTTTGGAAAAAAAATGTAGCAACCGCCAGTGCTCAATATGTCAAATTGATTTGCTGGGTTCAAGAAAAGTAGAACCATCAAGGATCATTTTTCATTGATTGTAAATTGTTTAACGTCCCTCTCGAGAATATTGTCATATATGGAAACCTCACCACTGCCGGGAAGGGCTGCAAAATTTAGGCCTTTACTCGGCGCTTACGGCCTTTGAGCAGGGACGGATCTTTATCGTGCCACACCTGCTGTGACACAGGGCCTCGATTTTTGCGGTCTCATCCGAAGGACCGCGACCCATTGATTTAGTCGCTTCCTTCGACAAGCAAGGGATACTGAGGAGCTATTCTAAGCCGGATCCCCTCGGGAAGGATCAGTTTGATAGTGGAGAGTCCTTATGATGTGTACACTAAAGTTTGATAATACTGTTGTGTGTGTTAATTGAATCAGAATTGAAACTTACCGTTTTCCCGTTGAGGTCATTTTCGGCCTCTTTTAATTTCGTTGCTGTTGTTTATTTGAATTTTTACCCCAAAGCTTAAGGTACACTTTACACAGAATTACCCTGTGTGTTGCTTTCCACATGCAATGTCAATTATAAACACTCAAATCGGATTTGTATTTGTCAACACGACCATAAATGTTTCATTATTATTCTCAAATCCAGCGATGTGCAAATATCAAGTTTAATAAATTAATTAAGATATAGATATCTAAGGTTAACGACCCTCTTCGGTAGAGGTTTGTTGTTATGAAGTGCCATAAATAATTGCAGAATAAGATATTTCTATATTGATGCATGGTGAAAAGGGGAAGTCGATCTTCTTACCAATATTCAGTATTATCTACAATTAATATTAACAGTGTGAGTGTTAGAAATAATGGATTTTGTTGTGTTTGTGTACAGAGTCGATTATTTGTTGTACATACATATATATGTGTGTATGTTCTGAAATGATTTTATTTTCTGTTCATGTTTTCACTCAGTACATTTGTAAACTGCAATTGTTCCAACGTTACTCATTAAAGAGCTGCAGAGTATTGAGGAAATAAAGCAGTGTAGCTCCAATAAAAAATATTTTGCTGTCAGATGATGTTTTATTTTAAGGAAGTCACTCTAAGAAAGAGATGGAATCACACACTAAGAAATGTCCTTATTGGCAGAATGGGGATGAATTTTTTTTTTTTTAAAATGCATTCATTCATTTCTGATCATTCATTTTATTGGCTTAAATCACAATGAAAGTGGAACATGAGGTACAATACAGAAATATCATGTATTAGTACAAGTAATGTCAGAGGAATGTATATAGGCATGCACATAAACGATATCTATAATAGTGAAATATGATGTTTGAATATCAAATTTCCCAAGCTAGGACCTTATGTTGATTGATTGATTTATTGTTTATACGTCTCGTTGAGAATTTTTCACTCATATTGAGACGCCACCTGCTGTAGGTGAAGTACCACATTAGACCCATGCTTAACGTTCAGGGCCGTACTTAGTGAGGGTTATTTATCGTGCCAACGCCTGCCGTGACATGGGACTTCCGTTTTAAAGCGCTAATTGAGAATTCACAATACCTGCAAAAAGGAATTTGTGTTACACGCGTCAAATTAGAGTGGTCTCGCTTGGCACAATACACGCCGTTCTTGACCCCATACCTTCAGCACTTTGTGAGGCGTCCCTTGGACCAAATGCATGTGCAGAGTTCTTCGTGGTAGAGACTGATAGAGATTTCTAATGTATTCCACGGAGGAGATCTGCCATATATCAAGAATGGCTTCAAACAACTGATCTGGGTTAGATATTTCGTCGATCCGATTGTATTGATTGAATATTGTTTAACGTCCTTCTCGTGAATATTTCACTCATATGGAGACGTCACCATTGCGGGTGAAGGGCTGCAAATTTTAGGCCTATGTTCGGGTCATACGGTCTTTGAGCCGGGAGGGATCTTTATCGTGCCACACCTACTGTGACACGGTCCGATTTTGTAAAGTTCTCTAAACCCGATGCCAACAGTTTTCGATAAGGTTGGTTGGTTGTATATTGTTTAACGTCCCACTCGAAAATTTTCACTCATAGGGAGACATCACAATTGCCAGTGAAGGGCTGCAAAATTTAGGCTTATATTCGACGTTTACGGCCTTTATACCGAGAGGGATCTTTATCGTGCCACACTTGATGTAACGCGGGCCTCGGTTTTTGCGGACTCATGTGAAAGAACCACCCCATGTGGGGATCCGGGTTAGAGTAGGTCCTCAGTAACCCCTCCTTGTCGTAATAGGCGACTAAATTGGGCGGTTCTGTAGATGTGACCGCAAAAATTCGAGGCCCCGTGTCACAGCAGATATGGCACGATAAAGACCCCTCCCTGCTGGCCGTAAGCGCCGAGCGTAGGTCTCAATTTTGTAGTTTTTCACCGGCAAATGATGTCTCCAAATTAGTGAAAAATTCTCAAGAGGGACGTTGAACAATATACAATCAATCAATCAATCAATCATTGGATATGAACTTAAAATACACCAACACAATTCACTTTTAGCAGACCGGTCGCGTTAGAGCGTTCGCTTCGTAACCAGGCCTCAAAACCATAAAGGGAGAATATACTTGCGGGAAAAGTCTAAATTTGAAATCCAGCTAACTTTTGTAATAATTTTCATAAATAAAATTTTCAGTATATGTTTGCATTTGAATTTTTTTTTTTATAAACCTGCAGTTTTTTAAACATGCGAGTTCAAACACTCGGCATTTATAAGTGAGTATCACCAAACACTCGACATTTATAAGTATCACCAAACACTCGACATTTATAAGTATCACCAAACACTCGACATTTATAAGTATCACCAAACACTCGACATTTACAAGTATCACCAAACACTCGACATTTATAAGTATCACCAAACACTCGACATTTATAAGTATCACCAAACACTCGACATTTATAAGTATTACCAAACACTCGACATTTATAAGTATCACCAAACACTCGATATTTATAAGTATCACCAAACACTCGACATTTATAAGTATCACCAAACACTCGACATTTATAAGTATCACCAAACACTCGACATTTAGAAGTATCACCAAACACTCGACATTTATAAGTATCACCAAACACTCGACATTTATAAGTATTACCAAACACTCGACATTTATAAGTATTACCAAACACTCGACATTTATAAGTATCACCAAACACTCGACATTTATAAGTATCACCAAACACTCGACATTTATAAGTGACTATCACCAAACACTCGACATTTATAAGTATCACCAAACACTCGACATTTATAAGTATTACCAAACACTCGACATTTATAAGTATTACCAAACACTCGACATTTATAAGTATCACCAAACACTCGACATTTATAAGTATCACCAAACACTCGTCATTTATAAGTATCACCAAACACTCGACATTTATAAGTATCACCAAACACTCGACATTTATAAGTATCACCAAACACTCGACATTTATAAGTATCACCAAACACTCGACATTTATAAGTATCACCAAACACTCGACATTTATAAGTATCACCAAACACTCGACATTTATAAGTATCACCAAACACTCGACATTTATAAGTATCACCAAACACTCGACATTTATAAGTATCACCAAACACTCGACATTTATAAGTATCACCAAACACTCGACATTTAGAAGTATCATCAAACACTCGACATTTATAAGTATCACCAAACACTCGACATTTATAAGTATCACCAAACACTCGACATTTATAAGTATCACCAAACACTCGACATTTATAAGTATCACCAAACACTCGACATTTATAAGTATCACCAAACACTCGACATTTATAAGTATCACCAAACACTCGACATTTATAAGTATCACCAAACACTCGTCATTTATAAGTATCACCAAACACTCGTCATTTATAAGTATCACCAAACACTCGACATTTATAAGTATCACCAAACACTCGACATTTATAAGTATCACCAAACACTCGACATTTATAAGTAAGAATCGCTGGTTTTTCGGATATGACCTTTCTTACCAAAACGTTTTGTTGTTTCTTGGGGGGGGGGGGGGGGGGGGGGGGGGGCGTTTACAGACCAAAACACACCAAAAATATTCACTCTATAATCAATTGAAAATGAGGTTTAAGTGTGAGAAACAAAGATTAACCATTGTTTACTCAATAATATAAAGTAATTTGACATATTGAATGGTTATTTATTGATATCAATAAGAATTTTAAAAGATATGACGTTTTACAGGCCGGTTTCAAGGAACATATTTTTCTACCCCCTAATCAAAAGGAGTTGAAATTAAGAGCAATTGATTTAATTAACACTGGTATTAAAAGTTCATAATCAATTACAAATTGATTCTACTTTGCATTTGAAAAAAATATAACTTGCAAAATTACAAAAAAGTGGAAAATGTAAGCGGGAATCCAGAGTTAGCGTACGTACTTCTTGAAGCATTCTAAACATCTTCCCAATTTTATAGATTGAGATTTTATCCTAGTGAGACTTCCCACCGCAATTCTGGTTCTAGGTGGGGCCTTATGGGAGATAACCCACCGTAAAGCAGAGTCATGTCCCCAGTTTCAAGTCCCTGCCCGGAAATCTGGTTCTAAAGTGATATTTTTTTCTAAATGTCTGACTCTAGATGAAACTTTCCCTCAGGAAGTCGGAATCAGTGAGATTTCTGTCTGAATGTCTGACTCTAGATGAAACTTTCCCTCAGGAAATCGGGATCAGTGAGATTTCTGTCTGAATGTCTGACTCTAGATGAAACTTTTCCTCAAGAAGTCGGGATCAGTGATATTTCTGTCTGAATGTCTGACTCTAGATGAAACTTTCCCTCAGGAAGTCGGCATCAGTGAGATTTCTGTCTGAATGTCTTGACTCTAGATGAAACTTTCCCTCAGGAAGTCGGGATCAGTGATATTTCTGTCTGAATGTCTGACTCTAGATGAAACTTTCCCTCGGGAAGTCGGGATCAGTGAGAGTTCTGTCTGAATGTCTGACTCTAGATGAAACTTTCCCCCGGGAAGTCGGGATCAGTGAGAGTTCTGTCTGAATGTCTGACTCTAGATGAAACTTTCCCCCGGGAAGTCGGGATCAGTGAGAGTTCTGTCTGAATGTCTGACTCTAGATGAAACTTTCCCTCAGGAAGTCGGGATCAGTATTAGTTCTGTCTGAATCTAGATGAAACTTTCCCTCAGGAAGTCGGGATCAGTGATATTTCTGTCTGAATGTCTGACTCTAGATGAAACTTTCCCCCGGGAAGTCGGGATCAGTGAGAGTTCTGTCTGAATGTCTGACTCTAGATGAAACTTTCCCCCGGGAAGTCGGGATCAGTGAGAGTTCTGTCTGAATGTCTGACTCTAGATGAAACTTTCCCCCGGGAAGTCGGGATCAGTGAGAGTTCTGTCTGAATGTCTGACTCTAGATGAAACTTTCCCTCAGGAAGTCGGGATCAGTGAGATTTCTGTCTGAATCTAGATGAAATTTTCCCTCAGGAAGGCATGATCTAGTGTGAGACCTACCTATCTCCCGGACACCTGGCTCTAGAATGATATTTTAATCAACCCCCTGGGAAATCTGGTTAAGAGTGAGATGTATTTTAGGGTCAATCCCCCGCCTAAATAGATCTCTGGAGAGACCTGCCTAAGCTGAGCTGGAGTACTCTGTGCGAATTTCCTGAACGAGGAACCAGTTTACACCTACTCGGAAATGGGACTCAAACTCCAGAAATCTGGCTTTAGAGTGGGATTTCAACCTTCCACGCCGAGGAGTTTCGCGTGGGAGTGATCGGTCTCCTAGAGCCAGTCTTTCACCAACCTATCGAAGTTTTGTGTATTAGCTCACCTGAGCAGCAAACATTAGCTCAGCTTCAATAATTACAAAATCTGCCTCAATGATTGTTTATTACTAGTAAGTAGTCCATCCATCCTTTGTACAATTTTATATTCTAATAAGCTTACGGAAATAAACAAACATTGAAGACTGTGAAATTTTTCAAGTAAGATTTTTTTCTTCTTGGTTCTAGAAATTAATTTTCTGTACGTGTTGTACAGAAAATTACATTTCTAGAACCATGAAGAAAGTGTGTCGGAATGACATTGTACTGTGTGTGAATATCGATAAATTGACACTATTTAAAATAAAATTCTATAAGGATGGAATAATTCTGAGTATTGTGAAGCTATGTATTAACTTAAACTTACAATACTCCTATCTTGATTTTGCGATACTGATAGTCAACAGAAAGATATAAAGCCTAGATTGAACTGATGAGTTCTCTTTCTTTGTTCACCTGAATTTCCTTATCGGAGGCGGTTAATCTTTTGATTATGGACGGGATAATTATGTATTTATTATTTAAGAGCATTATATATGTTGAGGTCGGTAAAGTTAGGTACAAGTAACTAGCTGCTAGTGACTGGATACTTGAAAAAAAAAAATGTTGTCAACGAAACTGGACACGTTAACTACTGGCAGCCAGCTACTAGTATATGTAACCAGCTACTTAAAGCGAGAAAAGCTAGGTACTACACGTAATAACTAGCTACTTAAAGCGAGAAAAATTACCTACTAGTAACCAGCGCGAGAAAAGCTAGCTACTAGTACCCAGCTACTTAAAGCGAGAAAAGCTAGCTACTAGTACCCAGCTACTTAAAGCGAGAAAAGCTAGCTACTAGTACCCAGCTACTTAAAGCGAGAAAAATTACCTACTACACGTGATAACTAACTACTGAAAATGAGAAAAATTATCTACTAGTAGCCAGCTACTTTTAAAAGTGTGAAAAATAGATACCGGTAGATACCATTAGCCAGCTATTATAAGGAATAAAGGTTATAACTATGGCCATCAGTAGGTGTTTTATTCCCTGTAGTGGCTGACTACGTTGTTTCTAGATTTAGCTGGTTAATAGTAGTAATTTTTTCAGTTTCAGGTAGTTAACTAGTTGTAAACAATGTTTCTCTTTATAAGTAACCAGGTACTAGTCACTAACTTATGTTGCAAGGAGAAAAGCTCTCCCGACAGATATGGAATAGAGTTAGTTGATGAGTAATGTTTAATTAGTGAGTAATGTTTAATTAGTATGTTTGAAAAACCATCTTTTCGAGAATTTCCGCGTATCAACTATGTTTGCCATTAGTAAATATAGATTTTGGCGTTCTTTTTTTTTTTTAGAATTAATATTATTTATTTACTTATTAGGTTTATTGTTTGTGTTATTTTTTTTTTAGGGTATTGATATTGTGTATTTTTGAAATAAGGTAAATAATCAGGCGGAAGAAAATACTAACGTTAAAAGAAACAAAAAGCCTACAACTTCAAATCGATTTAAATTTCTTGTTGTGTATATCTAATGGCCAGATACACTGGTCTCGATTCATGGGAGAACTAACAGCCGCTATACTAAATCTCGTTTCGGCAAAGTCTCGCAGAGTGCGCCACCTGACGAGTTCCCAGTACCACTGTCTTCGTTAACCAAAGACAAAAATACCGTTACTCTGTAATTTTATGGTCAAAATCGAACTGTTTAAACAAATTAAATGGATTGATCGGTTTCAAACCAGTTGTTGCTTTAAACATCGGTAGAATTACATTTGTAAGTCCTTTGTAAATCATTAACGGTAGTCCTCCTTTGACGAAAATCTTATTTACACCTTCGTGAAATTTTTTACTTTTGCTTGTAGTAACAGTGTCATGCGACATCTAAATGTGAGATACGTACAGTAGCCCTGGTTTGGTTTATGACACAAAAGGACAGTTCCAAATGCTTAATACTGAACTACCAATTCAAAAATACCCTAATAAATGCTTTTTATTGAAAGTCAATATTGTTGTCATTGTTTTTGCATAAATATCGTCGGTGTTTATTTAAAACCACATTTCCAAATAAAGTACATTGTATAATGGGAGTTCATAATAAACTTGCATAATATTATATCTTTTAAGTTCGGATGTCTCCTATATTCTAGATTCATTTTTTTAAAAAGTTATTTTGTTATATATTTTATCAAATTTCAAAATTATGTAGTAGCCTATCTTGATTCACAATAGACTGATGCTAGCCGTTCCAGTGTCAATATGTCCCGACCACGCCCCCTATACACGTGTACCGCTGTGTTTACTTACGTCGCGTGGCTATGAAGTGCTCTCTATCCTTTAGTAATGATCCGGGTTGAGAAGAAGTCTTTTCAACATTTATAGAACAAATGTATTGATTGCTGGCATCTGATAAGGGTTCGTAATGAGTAATTAGTCAACCCTCTTGTAGACTTGGTTGCAGGTGCCCTTTTCATCTCTTGAGTTGATTGAAGATTTTTGCAATTCCTCAGTTTTACATAATATAAATTTTAGAAAAATCGTTTGAAATTCGGATTATGTCACGCCACTTAAAAGCTAAAGCATTTCCTATTTCTAAAATGACAGCTGATTATTTTGTCATGGTCAGAATTTATGCTGATAATCTGTAGAACAATTTGGCGTTCTGCAAGGGGCATTAGGTCCAACGTCATATTTCCCGATTGTTACCGAAATGACTGAAAAAGCTTTACAGTACATTACAATCCCCACTGACATATTAAATTCCATATATCTCGCAATTTTTTGTTGTGACTTCGACTTAAGAATTGCTCTTGTTTATATAGAAACATTGTGCGAAACGATATTGTATGGAAATAAATTCATTGAAATTAGCAAGATTTAAAAAAAAAAATTCATAAAATTCGATTGGAGGTCGATTTTTGCACTCTCAGATTTATTTTTCTTCATTTTTAATGCATTCCAGCATTTTTAAAAAATCAATGTTCAAAATTTTAAAAGTTTTTTACGCCCTAGTGGACAGCTAGTGCCTCTTTAAAAGGCATTGTTTATAGCTAGAACAATATCATGGAAGAAACCACACTGAAAAATATGAATGAAAATTGTTTTCAAAATATATGAAATGAGATCACATGATTTTGCATGTTTCTGTTTAATTTCATCTTTTTATGAACATTTGTCAAAGAATTTGATTTTTTACATATTGCATCTACTTAAGCACGATCAGAGAAATTGAACACATTTTCTTTATGTGTTATTTATTCATTTTATCTACGGATAAATTTGTTTATGCATTTATTGATCTACTGTAGAAAGAAGGTAAATGTATTCTATAATGATATCTTATGTTTGAGACGTTAGCGATATTTTTTATTGAAAAATCTCAGAAACTTAAATGAGCTAATACGTGTGATGTAAACTTTTTGTTTTAACTCTTTATATCCTGCCATTCTTTTTTTTCCTTTTGAATATCACTAACATCTGACACATCACAGACTTTGATATCATAAAACAATAAATTGACAAAAAATAGGATTTAAGACAAATGCTTGTTGCTGAATTTGGATTTTGTGAAAAGGTACCCGTTCGCAAACGTGCAATATATAACAGCGGAATATTTTTCAGTGGTGAATAATAATGATATAAACAAATGGAATTTTCTTTTTGCCTGCATGCTTTGTAGGAAATCAAATATTGAAGAAAAAAAATTCTAATGTCTATAATTCTAGTCTGATTCAAACTTCAAATTTGGTACGTTGATTCACTGCAACTTATTTGTTTAATTTTGAAGTTTAAAAATATTCTGATTTAAAATGTGATGTACAATTTTCGTCACGATTTATAAATTTTGTGCCGTGATATTTTCCTGTTTTATTGCGACATTATCTAAATTTTACTACACATACTGACAATTGTCCAAAGCAACATCAAATTATCAATTTGTTAGTACAAGTTTTGTGAGATTTGAACGAGAAATTCATGCAGGAAATAGGTTTGGGGAAAAAATATAGGTTCATATGAAATATAAAGGGAAAATTACATATATTTTCTTTTTTATTTAAGAAATAAATTTTCATTTCTGAAAATACATGACGGAATGAATTGTGACGCTTCACGCTAGCATCATGAAGCGCATTAATGTGGCGGTGTCAAGAGTTCCAGTTCATACTCCCATGTAATTTCAAAAACGAAATTTATTTATTTATTTATTTATTTAAAATATTTACATATTCTACTTTCATTTTCGTAGGAATTCCCAGTCATTAGAATAGAGGCACTATGTTTATCAAGATTCATACGAGCATTGTTTACTACTGTATCGCTTTCAGGAAGAAGTGACTATTATTGCATTCTGTAAAGATACCTAGGGCGAAAAATTGTAAATGTGAATATAATATTTAATATGATCCTAGGGTCCGAACTCAGTCTAATCATGCAATGTAATATTACCAAACCAGGGAAAGTTGTGTTTTCCCTAAAATCGAGCTTTCTTTTTTATTTTATTGATTTTTATATTTATAATCATCATTCCACACACTTTGGAAAAAGAAAAGCACAACGCCTTGTTTTTCTCATTTTTATATTCATCAATTTCACCATGGTAGCAAAAATCAATCTCTGGCTATTTCGTATAAAGATATAAAATATTCAACATTGTGTAAATACATCATAAAATAAATAATTGTTTGTATGAAGTCTAACAAATAAACAAATAACAAAGAACACTAGTGAAGTATTCTGGTATATATATCGCACATTCTTGCGCTTTCGTTGCCTATTCGACACCTCACTGCCTTTTTCGGCTCAAATGAAGCAGTTCCATCCGGGTATTTTGGCAGTGACTTGTTATGCATAGAAATCCTTTTGCTTGCTCTTCGGAACAAACTTTCGTGAGTCCTTGTGAGACACGAAGGAAAAGTCAATCACAGGTATTGGTGGAAGTCATTAGAATACGAGTTGATATTAATTAAATCGGACTCGGTAGGTATTTCCGGAACCCAGACTTTGGCGGTGAATCGGTTTTCCCCGGTTTGGTTTGGGGGTTTGCTGATATCCCAAGAGAGCGAGTGGCCCATAAGGGGCTCATGGTTGTCTAAAATCTCCTCCGTGATATCTAAAAAAGAATCATAAACATCAAACATTAAATATTATTTTTTATTTTTTTTTTAGTTCGTTTAGATTTCGTTTTTTATTTGAAAATTTATTAATGATGACGATTTATATCTATTGCAATAGAAATATCACTGAAGGTGTCATGTGTTGCTCTAACTTCTCATCAAAGGGTAGCCATTATTGATTTTTAATCTAAAATTAGATATTACAATATTTCCATAAAAAAGAAAACGTTCAGTCATAGTCGAAGTTGTTTAAAGGAAATGTAGCGAGAGAGCAGTAGCATAAACATCAGTTTCTGTTTCAATATCCGAAAGCTGAACATATACATTTAGGAAGGATGACACGAAAAGTTGTAAATGGATTTTTTTAAAATGATAAAAAGAAATGTGAAATAACTGCATCAATTTGAATACAAGTATCTTCTTTTTAAAAACAAAATATGCATCGTTACACGAATCTCTTGCTTTGCATCAACCGTTTTCATTTTATGAGCTCGATTGTTTGTAGATTATAAAGATTTTGAATTTTTTTTTTTTTTTTTTTAAATATTTCGATTGATCATCGATATAAGATAACCAATAAAACTTTTAGTTGTAGTTTTAAAGGTTCATTCTACAAGTTTTACACAAATCTAATAGTAAGAGGGGTGTTCAATGTCTTCAGGACACCACAAGAAAATGTTTCACGCAACTTTAACCGACTTACCAGAAAAGTGACACCGGACAATGACTTTATCGTGGGTTCTGCTATTTTTCTTCATAGATACTTCCGTTTGGAACTCAGCAGAAGTCTGAACCAACTCCGACAAATGTCCAATATACCGAATGGCTAGTCTGAGAGTGTCAACCTTCGATAGTCTTCTGTCGGCGTTGATGGTGGACGGGATGGAGTTTCGGAGATTGTCAAACGCGTCGTTGATGGACTTCATCCTCCGTCGCTCGCGCATGTTGGCGGCCTTCCGCTGCTGTTGTTTTTTCACTGGTTTGCCCGAGTGCTTGTCCGTGAAAAAGAAGATGTTCTCTTCGTCGGATTCGTTTGAGGCTTGGCTGTCTAAACCATCACTGTATTCTAAAGGTTCGTAAAAATCAAGAAAGTCTTCGTCCAGCAGAAAATTATCCATTGCATTCATGGTTCGAACTGGAAAACGATTATTATTCCGATCAGATGAAAAAATATATAACAATGTCTTAGAATCGACTCTCGTGAATAATAATTAGGGAGATTTTTCATTGAACATTTCCATCTCATAAACGTAAATGATCAATGATTAATAGATGGTAGATATTATCAGTGCTGATAAGGCCTTAAGGAAAGTTTGGGTTAAACAAGTTTGGTTGGACGACAGATATTTCATATACCACAGAGCACGCGACACTCTCTGGTTTATATAGGACATGGCCCGTGTAACACCCCGAACTCGTCCGCTATCGACCAATCAGATCGCTCGCGTGCGACAGAGACACGGGGTTCGACTTAACACGACGGTAAATAAATAATTATTTTGGCAATAAGATATTTAAAACAGATAAACACTGGTGCTCCCTCTCATAGCGTAGGATTTCGGCGAAAATTTAAATTCACCATGCAATGCGAGAAGATGGGATCGGGTGGCCATGCACACTGAAAACGTATTCATCGCCGGGTTTCTCTATGTTCAAATGCAGAGTGTTAACAACTAAGGGGAAAACTATGCACACGTTTAGTGATTGAAAGACTTACACATTAATTCATTGTCCATTCATTAACTTAGCCGTCCATTTTCAATATACATCTTTTTATCCATTAGCATTCTCCAATACAAACAGGATTATCATATAAATATAAGCACTAAAATGACCAGCGACACGAACAATTAGATTGTCAATTTTTGAGGACGACAGGTCCCTTCCCCAGGACAAACGATATGCTAATCCCAATGCGCGAAGTAGTGAGGATAGTCTTAATTAACTTTCTCTCTCTAATACCTGTACCCTTTATACTCAGTCTCTCTCTCTCTCTCTCTCTCTCTCTCTCTCTCTCTCTCTCTCTCTCTCTCTCTTCATATATACATGCATATATATATTACATATATATGTATTATATATATAATACATATACCATTGTATCGAGGCGTGGCTGTCTAAACCATCACTGTATTCTAAATCATAAAGGTTAAAAATCAAGTATATTCGTACTCAATCGGCTTTGTGATATTTTTATCATACTACTTCTTGTGCATGTAGATTTTTATATGTATGTATGTATGTGTGTGTGTGTGTGTGTGTGTGTGTGTATGTGTTATAGGTTTAAGACTTTTCTTTCCTATGCAATGCATATATAGGACGCTGTATTTTTTGTTTATCCACCATAGTAGGATTTGTTGTAATTTTGTTACTATATTTCTCAGACTACGAAACATTCAAGAAAAGTTTTTTTTTCTCGAAACATAATTTATGTGATTTATGACAACAATTTACAAAGGCGTGTCAATATGACACCATATGAAGATGAAACTTTATTCTATGAATCATCATAGAGTTATTAAAGTGAATAAAGAATTCTGATACATTGAATGTGGCTTTGACCAAACGCTGGGGAGGAATCAAGCATCCTTAAAACTCCTGCTTTAGGCCTAGTTTTGAAATTTAACACTTGTCCTGCTCCGTCAAGATCAACGAGAGAGGTAGAAGGATAACAGGGTACCATGTGTAATTGTATTTACCTAACTTTGTGGACATTCGATTTTGATTTTGCTGATACATTTCTCTGATAAACATCACACTTATATTCTTAGTGTCAGTACATGAATACCAGGAGTTCACGCCGTTCTCAGCTTATCGCCTATAATTCTCCCTGACATGACGAGCCTAACCTGTTAAACTGATAACGTAATAATCTTTCGATTTTGGGATTTGGGGATTTTTCATTTCATACAAAATTTCAGCATTTTGTCAAGTTGCTTCTTTGCATATATATAAATCATTAGACAGAACTAATTATATTCCGTGCATGCATGTATGTATGATCGTTTAGCTCTCGTTGTCTTTTAAAAGAAGGCTGTCAAACAGACTACAGTGCATTTCACTATCATTCCTAAGTGAAACTAAATGGACAGAATTTGAATATGTTTTGATATGTCTCAAAGACCACGGAATTGCTAGTGAACCAAGCAAATTACATTTTGGAAAAAACGGCGAGAGTTTACCCGCGGAAATTAGTTACTAACGTTTCCGCTTTGTACCCCATTACATCTACAAATGATCATTTACAGAGCGCGGAAATTGAATCATATGTAAACTTCTAATTCGAAAAGGAATTTCAAGCGAGAATGCGACAGTAGAACACAAATTATTACCGCCAAACGAAGATACTTAAAACTTTCTTCAAATGCATATCTTTGACCATTGCGGCCATATTGTATTGTGAGTGTGCGCTATTTGGCTTCGGTATCCTGTGAATATCCGGTCGGCTCTTTGTATTTCTCGCAGACAAGGGACATTATCGTCACATGGTGTTACATATCCTTGTTCAGGTATAATAAGCCAATATTCTCCATTATTTTCTTAAGTCAACAATACGCGGTGTACTATTTGATTAGCATACAAAAACGATTATTAAAACTCTCTAGTGTCGATTTGAATGATTTAATTGTTCTCTCCATTTCCAATATTAAATTTTGTCAGAATAAACAAGGGGGGAAAAGTTGTCTACTAAAAAGCACCCTACTAACTTTGTCAAGGCATTGTGAAGTCCTTGTTTGAATTTGTTAAAAACGGTTTTGTAAATTTAAAACAAGCCGAACGAATTCTATTATAACGCTTTAATTGAATATGAAAACGGAAAAGAAAAGAAAAATTTTCTTAGTTGCCAGGCGAATAATAGTTGCTTTTGTCTGCATGGTAACGCTTCCATTTCTGTATGAAAATAGAAATTAAAAGAAACAGCGATGACTTAGGTCAGGTATTTGTAATGACCTTTCTGCCCTTATACGCTTTACTGCAGGTATCAATATTATCGACATATATATAGCTAGAAATACTTTGAAATTTATCTATTTACAAAATTGTGTGAAAATGTTAATTAAATTAATCAATAGCAAAATTGTTTTATTTATTACCTGCAGCAATATATAAAGTCTCTTCTAACATTTCTACATATGTTCACCTACATTGATCTTGCATTGATAGAAATATCTTTACAAAATAAACAAATGTACCTTACTATAATTTTGTAAAATTCGGTTCTATTCAACAGAAACAACATAATAATATTGTGTTTAAAAAAAACTTCCTCTGTTCCAGTTACAGTGCATGTATAATAATTCATCATCTATTTTTAGCACATCACTATGGACTAAAGTAACGTCTAAGGTTCTCAAAAATCTGTAAATACCCTCTTAAGTTGAGAATTTCTACATGCCACTTCGATTTAAATTTGAACATTTACAATGTAGCAACTTAATATTGAGTAGACGAGCTGTCACGCGCGCCGCTCGTTGCCTCTCTCCATTATCACGCGCGGGTTGAGGACTATTTATTTACTTGTAAATTTCAAACGTCAACTAAGTCGGGCGTTGTGTACACAAAATGAGATAACAGGGCCGCTTATGGTACACCATTTCTCAGCAGAAGAGAGAGTTTTTTAATGGTTAACTATCGTTTAACATGCAGGAGACATGTTGATTGTCCCAGGTTCACATAATCTTGATGACACATCTTGGTAATAGTTTCTGCAAGCAATATTTGCTTCACCAAGAGCATTTCAATTACTTACTAAAATGACCACGTGTTTCACTTCCCAATGTAGATAGTCCGCAAAGTAAAAAAAAAATCAAACTGCCTTCGTTTCTCCTACACGAACCTCTAGCCCAGTTTCTTGGTCATATCTACGTGGAATGTTATGCATGGTAATGATCATAATATACATGTATTATTGAACATAAAATTGTCCTTTTTCACATAAACAGAATGAAAAAAAAATTGCCATTAGGCTTGATTTTAAAGCTATAGTTTCTAATTAATTAATTTTCTTTTTTTTAATGTAAAGATTTCGAGAATACATCTTATAACACAATTATTCTAGATGACCCAAATACATGTAATTCTAGGAATAATTTCTTTAAACATGAAATGAGGTTATGCCAGGGATATCTTTTCTTGTTTTGAATAATTAAAGTGCAGATTTTTTAGGGGGGTTGAAATTCTTTAATCATTGTTATCATTTTTTAAAATCCTTTCTTCTAGGGAATAGAACCAGTTTGATCGTGTACCAAAGGGATGCGAACTGGACCACGTGATAGAAGTAGAGCTACTATGAATCTGGCTGAAAGTTGAAAACATAACCAAGATGCAGAATTTTTTGTTGCTTGAAGTCCGGCCATTTGAGAATTTCTCACTCATATAAAGACATCACCAGACCTGGAAGTTATAAAACTTTTCCCGTACTCATACTCAAACTCAGCCATGTTTGCTGTGATTACAACTCTGAGCAAGCTCTGAAGCATACTCAAAAAATCTTGAGCATGTACTCCATTTGAGTACCAGAATGATTCTATAAAAGTTTTATAACCTTCACTTTTGAGTATGAATACGATCTAGAGCATGGAGTTCGAGTTTGAGTATGTTAACGTGCTAAAAAAAAGTTTATAACCCCCAGACCGCTCTTGGTCATTCAAGTTCATGATGACTGACCAGACCGATATTGAAAATAACGAAATATTTTTTAAATAAAGTATCAAAAATCACTTAACATATCTTCATCCTTACTCAAACTCATAGTTCGTTTTGTTGATAGAATGAGAGCTATGCCTCTTTTCCATTACAGACTAAATATGCTTGTCCATTCTAATTCTGTAAATGCTGATAAGACAAATCGTGTATCATAACATTTACACAGTATATCGTATGACTCTGGGGAAACAATTGACTATTGTTGACTTAAGGAAAGCAATCAAATATAATAAAAATCTTCAATTGAATGGAAATCAAAACGTCTTGTGATTTCCAATCTCCTAGTAATGGCGATTCCACAAATTATGGCAATGGTTTACACATGGATTATCCGAACATGATAATAAATGTTATACTTCAAAGGTTCTCCCAGTGTCGCAGGAGATATAATATAGAGGGCTTGTTACTGTATAAATCTATCGCGTATTTTGTACACTGTTATATAATCAAGTTTGTTTCGCAAAGGTTTTTCTTCGTCTTATTCTCGAGTTTTCGATATTCTTTTCACATGCTTATTTTACAGTAAGGACTTGGGAGACTGAGTTTTGGTGCTAGCAATCCCCTGAAACTGCAAAGCACATATATTGTATATCATGTTGCGATGTTTGGTCATTAGCAGTATATCATAACATTTTCTTGGCAATATTCTTTTTTCCTTCATTATGTATTGTATGCTGTTTAATTGAGGGATAAGTATGTACCCGAACGGTCTTTAATTCATAGGGGCACACATGGAGAGAGAGAGAGAGAGAGAGAGAGAGAGAGAGAGAGAGAGAGCGTAAAGGGTACAGGTATGGGCGTTTATTGGTATATAGGAAAGTGCAGAAAAATATTCATATACGCAATGCAATACCAGATTTCCCCACTTTTTAAACAACAGAGTTGGATCCAAGATATAATAGGAGTAGGTCATGTTGAAAACTTAGAGCTTTACCCAGTTTTGATACAAAATTTTCAAAAAAGAAAATGTTTTCTGTATTATCAAAGTAAGAAAATCAAAGGTTTGTATTTGAGAAGAAGAAAGCGAGTTCGCAAATAGAACATTGAATATATTTTTATTTTCTAATCAAGGGCCCTCAAGGGGCAGCATGAAAATATATACAAATACTGTACCTATACATATACATGTACAAATAATATACCGGGCTCGAATTGATAATACTTGCATAAAATGTCTGGGCTTAAAACTTGATACACTATTCTCCTTGTTTACCTCAATGTACCCAATGTTACAAGTGTGGGGTCAATTTTATTCAACTGATCTCAACGTTAGTCGCGTTGATGTGCGGTTTCTATATACAGTAGTACAGGAAGAGAATAGCGGTTATTCGAAATTATTTATCATTTAATCGTTACCTGTCTTCACCTTAATTTCGCAAATATTGAATGCCACATGATTTAATTCAAATTTTTACAATTAAGATATCAAAGAGACTGAAATATTTTTCGTTTCATTAAAGAACAGATTTGGTAGGCTGTGCTATTAAGCTACATTTATTTCTGAGAATATTCACTCGGTTGGGGGCGTGTCAAGTAAAATTCCTTTGGGGTGTTAGACACGTTTGATTGAAAATTACAAGCATTTCACAGTATAAAGACATACTGTGGTCAGTCAGAAAACAGACGTTACAAATAATCAACCCCAAACAGACCATCGCTACTCGGGTATTTTATCAATTAGCAACCCTGTTTCTTAAAGACGGGTCAAAGGGGTCGGGCTCGGTGTTCTTCGAAGCGCACGCGAGGTCACGGGGGTTCAAGTACGATCACCTGGCCTTTGACTTAGGAGAGTTATGAAGAACTTTGTCAATACGCTGGACAATGCATGGGTGATAGAGATAGGGCCATTAAACGGATTCAAATATCCGAGACCATTGAAAGGCTCTATCGTCCATATTTGCTTCTTCGCGGCAGGTGAAGGGGATATTTTTGATTGCTGTGTCCACCCGGCAAAATTGTTTACAGAAGCTCCCAGAACAATTGACGTTATCCTTTATATCAATACTTAAACTGTGGATAAACTAGCGTTTTCTTAAACATATCGAAGGACTGTGCTGATTAAAATTATCATACGGGTACTTGTTATGTAATCGGTGTTTAAACTAACAGGCATGACACGCTCATTTCATGAGTTAATTTTTCTCAGATCTATTGTACATTCTATATTATGATATTGATATAACGAACTTCAATATATAACTACTTGTATTCCTTATTCACTTGTTATATCCAGCTTTAATTGAACAGATTTCTCCAGCTTTTAGTTGAACATATTTCTAATAATTATGATTTTCATGATACCACAAAATTATATCGATGTGAAACACATTGATCAACCTGGAAACGATAGGAACAACATAAAAGCATGAAGGTTGATGTGAACTAAGAATGAGAAGTGATAGTCATGCCGGAACAGCCCTAGATTGGACACCCGAAAGGTGAAGGAAGGAAGACCAAAGGAAACACAGAGAAGAGCTGTGGAAAGAGAAGGCAAACAACGGAGATTCAGGTCGTGAACAGAATGGGGAGGCATTATACATATAGGGACGAAAATGATGATTGATACATGTAATTCTCTTTTCTTAAGGTCATGAATATCTCACTATGGGAATCATTTTCTTTCTTGATTTCATGAATATCTCAATATGGGATTCATTTTTTCTTGATTTCATAAATATCTCAATATGGGAATAATTTTTTCTTAATTCCACAAATATCTCAAAATGGAAGTTCTTTTTTCTTCTAAATTTCATAAATATCCCAAAATGGAAATTGTTTCTTCATAAAGTCATAAATATCTCAAATGGGAATTTTTAAAAAAAAACAAACAAAAAAAACATCGTCTATTTTTCACTCGGTATTTTGAATACTAAGTCTTGCAGTGTTTTATTTTAAAACAACAGCTTCATGAAATATTTGGAATATGTTCAGTTAAAACTAATGTACTTTGTCCTTTCTTTCGCCATCTTTATCATCGAATCACGAGACGCGATAAATCCCATGCATTACTTGATCTTTGTTATAACGAAATATATAAGAAACCATACGAGCTTTCCCGATTCATTCGAACGTTCTTTTTCGTTGGTTTGTTAATCTGCATTAGCAATAAATTTGATCGAAATCAAAGCTCAAACATGCCTTAATCACTAAAGCGAATATGCTGCAGTTGGTTGTCAATTTGTCAGGTAACAGATTAAGGACATTGTGTGGGTTGCCATCACAATTAGAGTCGTATCTACGTTAAGATGCACGTGACCTGGCGAAAGGTGAACGTTATGTCGAATTCAAATGCATGCGTAGCGGCATCTTGGCCAGTCTAGAGACTCACGAAAGAATTAAGGAATCACTTTTCTATTAGTTCATTTGGATTTTATCTTTAAAAGAAGTGTTTCATCTTTTCATTCTCTTGATTACATTTCTAATGGTATGAAAATAAGAATTAGTTTCCTTTTGAAATAAATTGTCCATATTTGTTAACAATTGATTGTACGTTACATGTATATATAGATTTAAGTAATGGTAGGTTACAATAGTTCACAGTCAACTAAATGCAGCTAATTAAGTAGATGTCCAATAGCTTCGAAATGGGGGAGTAGCAGGTACTGCTCTGATATATTGGAAGGGTACGTTTATTTCTTTATGAAACACTTAGAATATTCTTAGCACATGAAATGACTAGGTGATTACATTCAGAGATTTTTACATGGCACATTTAATTCATTTCAGAGTGGAAAAAAAGAAAAATATTGAGCATACTAAACAATAGAGGGGTAGTGTTGGGAGAGTCTGTTAAATGCCCTATAGCAAATAAAGCAACGGATAATGCCCGTCTTTAGATCAACATATTTACGGTGGGCGTGTCCGGTCTACAGGGGATACTTACTCCTCCTAGGCACCTAGCCTGGATTCTCGAAGAAAATCATAAGTCGAAACTTGGACATAAGTCTGAGATTTTACTCGAATTCTGACTGCTCAAATAAAAGATTTTTTTTTCGAGAAAATCCGAGCCAGATTCCACCTCTGCTGTGTCCAGGGGTCCGTGTTTGTCTGACCACACCTCTGCTGTGTCCAGGGGTCCGTGTTTGTCTGACCACACCTCTGCTGTGTCCAGGGGTCCGTGTTTGTCTGACCACACCTCTGCTGTGTCCAGGGGTCCGTGTTTGTCTGACCACACCTCTGCTGTGTCCAGGGGTCCGTGTTTGTCTGACCACACCTCTGCTGTGTCCAGGGGGTCCGTGTGTGCCCTTATCTTAATTTTGCATTCTTTATAGGAATTTTGAGATAGATCACTGTTCGTTATTTCGAAATGCCTAAAACTAATGAATAACCAATGCATCATTTAGAGCTCTACTAAAGCGTGGCAATGTATTGAAGCATTTTATATCACCTTACAACCACTGTGTACATGTATAACTAAATATAGTATATACCCTTGAAGAAACTAGTCGACTATATATACTCAATCGGCTTTGTGATAATTTTTATTGTATTACTACTTGTGCTTTTTCTGTACTTATTTCTAGATTATAAATAAATGCATAAATAAATATATATATCAGATCTATTTCCATTTAAAAGAGCACATGCTGGTATGCAGACTCCAATAACATGTTAAATATGACAAACAATAACATGCCGTGGAAGAGGAAGAAAAAAGTTAGAGGTTTAATAAATATATCGATAATCATTCACCATTGTTCTTTCTGCAACGCAACCAAAGACCGAATCACACAACGCCAATCAACGATTTGAAGATTTCTTTTAATTAGTAGGATCGTCTTTGAAATCAGATGCGGAAATTCTCATGCTGTATTGATTAATTCCGAGGGCATTTGTTTGCATACCGGATTTTCTGTACGTAAGTATTCCACTTTTACAATTCCGGTTGGCCTAAAGTAAACTGCGCTTATGATTTACACAAATGAAATATGGATTCCCCGGTTGTAGCGTAATTACATCAGTTAAAATTATTACACTTTTAGGGTGTATTCAGAATTTTGTCTCACTTAAGAGTTATATTGGAAATTGAACTAAACGTCGCATTTTTAACTTTTTATCTTTTCAACAAACAGACAAAATGATAATTACAAAATTCGTAATAGATATTTACACGTTTCAGATTTTCTTCAACAACATGTCTCAATTCATTAATTTACATTACCATATAAAGACACAGTAGCATTTCGTATTTTTGATCTGGATGAATGAACTAATATCCCGCCACGTTACATCTGTACACATAACTGTTCTGCTTCTGCATACACAGCTTTACCTGTTAAGGTCTTTGAACATTTTGGAAACGATAAAATAAATTATATTTCAATAAGAAAATTAAAAGAGTAGCAACTCAACAGTGACATTTCAAGTGTTTGCAAATAAAGGAAGAAATCAGATTAAAAAGGGAAGTAAATCAACGTCTACGGTTCATTATTGTATGTGAGGGACTACAGACAGCATGTAATTAATCCCGAACAAAAGTTCGACAGCACACGACCTAGATAGAACAAATAATCTGATTGGCTAATTTCGATCACAGCACGTGTCTCTATATTTACATTAGATATGAAAGAAAATACAAAAATCAAGGGTCCTGTAATTAATATTCAAAAGGATAAAAGCTTATGGAAATGGAAATCAGGATATGAATGAGAGGTTATGCAATGTAATCACATAGGCTACGGAGGCTTAAGTTTTCACGATTAAAATTTCAAATTATCAACAAATCTACAAAGCAATGAAATATTTGCAGATGGAATTCTGTGTAATGTTGTGTTTGGATCATATGCGATAGAAGTGAATTTTTTTTTTTAAACATTTCTATCATCATAAATGAATTTTAACGTTCAAAATCTATATGTCATGGATTATTTACAATTCGATGAAATCCTTACTTCACCCGATTCAACAGATTTTTCGTTTGTGGACGATATTCCTGCAATATCTGACGAAAGCCAAGACTCTCCAGCGGAAGGTATACTGAAATCAAATCCGAAAAGTAGAAAGAAAAAAGACAACCACTTCCATCAAATCCAGCAGAGAGAGGCTGCGAATCTACGAGAAAGGAAACGAATGCAGTCTATAAACGACGCTTTTGAAGGACTTCGCGCACACATCCCCACACTGCCATACGAAAAAAGATTATCCAAAGTAGATACGTTACGCTTGGCTATAGGTTACATAGGGTTTCTGTCCGAGCTGGTGAAATCCAACGTTGGGAATGCGAATCCTCAACAGTCAGCGTACAAAGAGAAACCCCGGAAAGTTGTTATCAATTACCACTACAGTACGTATGTCTTAACCCTTCTTTAATGCCATTCTCTGTGGTTTCATTATTATTAGTTGAATACTAATTTTCGTGGTTGAGAATGACTAAAAAAAAATCAAGTGATCAGTGTTAAAGTTATTGAAGAGGAAAACTTGAATGTCACTAAAATGTAGCTATCTGCGAATTTACACACCTTTGTGGACGGTTTGAATGTTAATGGCATTTCATTTGGGGACAAAACCACGATAATGTTTTAAAAAGCTACAGTATTTGTTATTTGTGAACAGATTTTTTACTTTATAATTTTCTCAAATAACTCGTATATTTACTATTCTGTTAGAATTTGAGTTTGGATGAGCAGAATTCAATCGAAAAGTGGTGCAAGTTGTTTGTTTGTTTTTTTGTTGTTGTTTTTTTTTAATACAAAAACACTTTCCCTTGTTTTTACGCAGTGTCTTTTTACATGTAGCTTTCTTCATCTTAGTGAGAGTTTTTAACTATTTGCCCCTTGATTCTATGTATAAAAATAAAACTGCTTTTACTCGAATTGACTTAAAAGTCTGAACATAAACTAGGGCTCGTGACGAGACGATAGCTTACATACGGATCAGACTGTGCATTATATGCTTCTGGAATTCGGCGACTAAGAGACTTCTCATGGTCCCTTATTCCTCTTAGATATAAGGTCTGGAGGTTATAAAACTTTTTTGAGCACGTTTTCATACTCAAACTCGATCTCCGTGCTCTAAATCGTACTCAAACTTTTATAAAATCCTTTTCATACTCAAATGGATTTCATGCTCAAGATTTTTCGAGTAAACTGGGAGCTTACTCAGAGTTGTACTCATAACAAACATGGCTGAGTATGAGTACGGTAAAGGTTTTTATAACCTTCAGGCCTGATCCCACCGCTGGTGTATCCAGAAGTTCGTGTTTGCCCTGCTCTTTATTTTGTATTTTATATGGTTCATTGGATTTATCAGTGTTCGTTATCTTCATTTTTTCATCTCTTTTTGTCGAATACGGTAGTCGGAAATTTATCCAAACCTTTAATTTGTTTATATTTCCCTGTTTGGTATATCCAGATTATAAATGCAAATGTTTCATACCTACCACTAAAAGCATCGCTACCTTGGCTTCGATAAATTGCGATCCTTTTAATTTCCGAATTCGCTACTAGTATAAAAGAAGACGGATAAAACATTCGTGTTATTACACCTGTAGCCTTACACCTGTGTGCGTTCTCCTCAACCGTCTCCATGTATAAATGGGTTTATTTTCAATATTGTCCACAGAAAAGGATGACTATCCGAATTATACAAGTGACAAATGATGCAACTGTGCCAAAGCACGTGCATGTTAACTGCTCACTAAATTCTAAATTTCTAAACATAAAAGAAATATTTCATTATATTGAACTTTCGTTCATTTTTTTTTTAAATTCAAATGCCCAAACATAATGAGACAATATTTTTAATACTAATAATTTTGATCTCGAATTTTCAATCATGATAATTGTGAGTGAAAATACTAATGATAGTCCTAATGATGATAATAATGACTTCATTGATGTGAACAGAATGAAACCCGTGATTTTTTTTTCTTCGAATTACTCTGAATAATTCGAGAGTCACGAATAATCCCTTTAATTCGCCATACCTTTCACACGTAAGAAATATTACTTTGCGCTTCTGATCGGAAAAACGAGGTTTCACCTCTATGCATGTATTCATTATAGAAGAAACACCATTGGATTTAATTCGAAATATCCGTTAGATTACAGTCGACGAAAAGCTCCGTAGATGGCAAACTTGTAGAGAATACCTCGTCCTTAGGAAAAAATTATCCGTTTCTTTATCATCGTTTGAAATGTCACAAAGAAGCTATTACACTTGAATAATTAGACATTAACAATTCTCTTTGACTTCCAATGAATTACAAATTACAAATTCGTTTTCTTTATTTATTTTAGCTATCACCAGATTTTCTATTTTATTGAGCAGACGATTCAAATGTCTTTTCTTTTCGAATCTGTTCGTGTGACAGGCATGCGAGCAGACGACATAGCACGTGGATGGCTCCCTTTGGCGGGTCATTCGTTGTCATGGAGAGACGAGAAAAATCCTAGCCTCGGGCCTAATCGGACAATGTTTGCCAAGACCTGGATACCAGAGGATCCCACGAAACATAAAGCTAAGCAGGAATCGTGTGATGACGTGATGCAAGCAGACTCCACAATCAGCTTGTGATAATTAATACAGAAATTATTGCAGACTTACTTTTTCCTGAATTGGTGAAGACATAGAGTGTTTTACTTGATACAAAAACTCCATGTCAGTTTTATATTCATGGTTCCGTTTTGTCATCTCTGCGAATTTTGGAAGTTATTAGTTTTTTCATTGAGTCCTTTCAGCGAATAATTATGGTATTTTATAAGCGTAAGTTATCTTTAAAACCCATTTAAATATGGACTACAGTTGTTGAATTTTGAAACACAATAAAAGCAGTGAGTAGTACATGTGTATATGATCTATGTTTACTGAATATTATTGTAAAATAACTGTTACAATTGATAGTTAAAATTAACAAGACTGGTGTCTCCTGTGAGATCTAAATGGGTAAAAATATAACAGAGTTCGTGAGGTCCTCTTGCCGAGGCGCCGTGGTGTTCTGGGATACAGTGTGGTTGCCGGGATGCGATAGTCTGTGGTATTGGCTGTCACTGCAATTGCCGAACAAATTTTCTAGATGTTTAAATTATCATGATTTTCACTAATAGGCATGGGATGAAATTCATTGAGATAAATTTTGTTTGGTTAGTTGTGTTTAATATTGATTCCTTAAAAAATAAAACTATTTTTGATTATTCGTCATGTTGTTTACTTTCATTTTGAGATATTGTAGACATATTGGCTCCGGCACAAAAAAGATATTCATATGATATTATAGCTGCAGAGCTGTACCTCTCTGGGAAAATAATGGAACAGATCTGAAGTCCTATATTTTCTCAGAGAGTCACACTTCTGCAGCTACTGACATTACAGCCCATCATAACCGACATATATGGTTCATTTATTTATTGAATTCGGAACAAATCGATATACAGTATTAATTTCTTTGCATTTATTTCATTTATTGTATTCTCTAATTTTCTACAATGTTAGGTTTGAGACGTATATATGGTATATATCTCTTTGACAACGTCAATTTTTTTTTTAAAATTTACATATTTATTAATAATGTTAATGTATATACACAAGATATATGTTGAATTTAACGGATAAGATGAGAATAATTATTAGTGTTTTTAAGAAATTTTCCATTAGGACTTGCATCTGTGGTCAGTTTACCTCAAATAACTTCTAACAAACGATTGATTGATTAATTGTGGTTTTAATCCGGTTCAGTGGTATTGCGGTCATTCGGCTATTATTTTATTTCTAAAGTTTAAACTATCCGTGAAGAATTGGTTTTAACGTTTTTGGTGTTTCTGTAGTGACCACGATGAGCGTATACTTTTGTACCGCTTAACAAAACAATCGTGTACTTGTAATGTAAACTATAGGGAGTAATGAATCAAACGAAGGTCATATGTTAAAGCACTATTGACTTTCTTTGTCAACATCAAAATAAAGTACAGCAAGGGTCGTAGCGTCCCTATTCATTTCTAAAATGAACTAATTTAAAGAAAAACCAATTTACATGTACAATAAACATCAGTTTGAACTCATTTAGTGTAGATGGACGGTTGCTGTAAAAAAAAATCCAAAACTTCGATAACCGAATATTCAACGCAATGCGTTGGGATCAACACTATACTTTTCCTCAATGTAGAATTATCGTCTAAATTTTTTTTTCCTGCTATAAAGAATCTCCCGTTCCAAGAAAGATGGATCCATTTACCCGATCGAGATATAGGGCTCACGGTGGGTGTGACCGGTCGACAGGGGATGCTTACTCCTCCTAGGCATCTGATCCCACCGCTGGCATATCCAGGGGTCCGTGTTTGCCCAACTCTCTATTTTGTATTGCTTATAGGAGTTATGAGATTGATAACTGTTCGTTATCTTCACCTTTCATTGGATAAGTTAAGATTATAAGGCAACATAACAGGTATGCAAGCAGAACTAATTCAGTCTTCACGTCCTTCAGATGATACTACAACCATATTACAAACAAATTGGAAATGATGATTCTATTCCCTATTCATACATTATGTACGAGTTGGAAGGGATGACCCTATATGTATATTATGTACGCATTGGATTGATTGATTGATTGAATATTGTTTAACGTCCCTCTCGAGAATCTTTCACTCATATGGAGACATCACCACTGCCGGTGACGGGCTGCAAAATAGGCCTATGCTCGGCGCTTACGTCCTTTGAGCAGGGAGGGATCTTTATCGTGCCACATCTGCTGTGTGATGCGGGGCATCGATTTTTGCGGTCTCATCCGAAGGACCGCCCCATTTAGTCGCCTCTTACGACAAGGGGTTCTGATGACCTCTTCTAACCCGGAGGTTTAAATGATGACCCTACTTTTATTTTATGTACGAGTTGGACATGATGACTCTATTTCTACATTACTGTCAGAGTCATAATTCTAGATGAAGAACAAACAAAAACCCACCCCCACACCCCAAAAAGTCAACCCCCCCCCCGGAAAAACAGAAAAAAAAAGCAAAAAGAAAATCACGTAAAAAACCTCGACGTGATTATTTGATGTGTCTTAACACTATTCATATTTTATTCCATCTTGTGTGTTTTAGAACAGGATCAACCTGACTCTAAAATCTATGAAAATACGGTATAAGATTCCGTACTCGTGAAGACGATCCATCAACTTCAATGATCCGCCAAACTGCATCAAATTCAATGGAGAAGGGTATAAATTGTGAAGTTAATTGCATTAACACGGTCCTTCCGATGCGATTACCGACAAGCCTCTGAACGGCTTACCTGGCATCAATAAAGTATAACGCGAACGCCTCGAATACCCGTATTACAACGCCAGGTAAACAACGATAAACCGTGGTGATTAGCGCGACCTGTTTGTTCATGATGAAAACAAATATTTAATGTCGACAAAAAGGACAAGGTGCACGTGGGGCCTCTTTATGTTAAGCTCACTGAGTAGGATGATGGTCCATCATTCTGCAAAAAGAGTGGAAAACTGAGGCCAAGATTTGCTCCCTCGATGGTCGGATGTTATTGATTCTGATCTTCAAACGAAATAATTCCATAGGGATTGTTATTTCTTTTCGTTTGGTGTACAATATATTTTCTTTCTGAACCAAAAAAAAATTATATAGAATTTTTAATTTCCATTGGTGTCCAGAAGAAAAATAGTGCCGTTTTCACTATACTTATATAAAATAATAGGGGCGAGATCAAAAGATCGATGTCGGATAAAAATATAAATTCAAATAGTTAGGGGGAGGAGGGATAAAATCTCCCGTAAGTTTCCGTCATCCGACATTGATTACACTTTAGTGGAAAAAGAAAAAAAAAACCACATAATGATATTACATTTAATAGTTTTGATGTACACTTTCTTTTGTAGATAAACAGTATATATAATAGGTATACAGAGTGTTATTTATAATCATATGTTTTTACTTGTTGATCGATTAGTTTCAACATTAATCATATTTAGTTTTAAAGGGGGGTGGGGGTCTTGGTGAAAGCTATGTGAATTAAGTATTTTTGTCAGACATTGAACTTTTGATCTCGCTCCTAAAGGAGAATGTTAACTTTGACATTCTAATTTCCGATGTATCTAGAACATGTAACTTCAACATATCACTTGCCCGTGGGAATCCGGGTTAGAACATGTCCTCAGTACCCCTTGATTGTCGTAAGAGGCGACTAAATGGGGCAGTCCTTCGGATCAGACCGCAAAAACCGAGATCCCGTGTCACAGCAGGCGTGGCACGGTAAAGATCCCTCTGTGCTCAAAGGCCGTAAGCGCCGAGCATAGGCCTAAATTTTGCAGCTCTTCACCGGCAATGGTGACGTCTCCATATGAGTGAAGAATTCTCGACAGGGGCGTTAAACAATATACAATTAATCAATCATTTCAAAACACGTTTAGGAACCTGGCTATTTTCTCTATTATACGTCCTCATCTTATCTTTCTTTTATTTACATGTATATATCTGCACAAGAACATCATTATTGATGCATTTAACCCACTGTATCTTTCTTTTTCTAAATTGTAAACTGATATCTTAAGAACAATTATTCATATCTTTTTTTCCTTAAAAAAAGAAAATAGTATTCATTCACAACAATTAATTTTTTTGATGGATAGATATTCCATTTCACTTTATTAAAAACATGAAATTAAACAAACATTAAACAAGAAAGGAAAGATTCATAAAGCTGGACATTGTAATGAATCGTTTTTCCGGTTCCCTGACAGACTTTAGGATTTAATTGCTGGTATGCAGGGATTCTTTGTATCCCGCCACCGGTCAGCCGTTCAGTAACATGCAGCACACAGTGTCCAGAACGATTTCAGCATCGTAGAACATATATCAGGTGATATGATTCTCCGCGAGATTTGTAACGGGAGTTCGTCCCCGTGACCTACACGTGACACTGGACTCAAACCTTTTCTTAAGTTGCTAAACCAGTATACCTAAAAAGTATCCTCTATTCAACAGCGACATGGGGTCTGTCCAGATTTCGCATATGACTTGGGAAGAAGCTGCAGAGCATTAAAATGACATTAATGTTTTGTGTTCATGTCCTAGGCAACCGATGATGAAAAGTTTACATAATAAAGTGCAATCAATTCAACCAATAGTCGACCACGCCCACCCCCAATCTGTGGGGTAATACGATACGAGCCGCCAAATCGCCCTCAAAAATGACCAGCAGCGTTTTGGATGGGTGTATAGAAATCTTTTGATAGCTTTATGAAGGCAGTTTGATGACCGCGTCCAGCGGGCTGCAAAGCATCTACTGCATCAGATGGAACAATCGTCGTGCAAATTACTAATTCATCAACTTTACATTGTGATTTAAACATCAGAGGCTGCATAACAGAATAATTACTGTCTGCAATTCGTGGGGGAAGGTCACTCCTGATGGATAGACAATATATGGACAGAAACTAGCAACTGCATCTAATCCCACAATGAACGCTTGTCGTATTGGAACAAGTTTAGAACAAGAAGAAAAAGCAAATTGCAGATCAGTCGGTAACCTTACACCAGCACAAGTAAAACTGTTATATTTGATTGAATGTCTTTTGTTTCGATATTCTGATTAGAAAATTGTGAGTAAGTATGATTCGTTGGATGATGAATGCAAACTATATACATGTATATTAGAAAATATAGGGAAATCAGTGGGTTTTAAGGTAGCTCACTACACCCTGAAATAGTTTCTCAAATCAGTACGAATTGATTTCATCATAAAAGATGAGATGATTTATAATAAGTATACATGCCAAAAAGGCAGAAAGTATACACATTTGGATAAAAACATGATTTTCACAAAAAATAATAATATTTCAACACATATATGAACAAAACACTGGCGGAATTGAACTCGAGATCTGCTGTTCACCGGCTCAATGCATTTTTTCTCTTTTATGTGGATTTGAACTCGAAATCTGCGGTTCACCATCCCAATGCTTTAATCACTGAGCTATGATGATAGACAAACGAATCGATCGATACAAATAATTTCACAAAACATTTAAATCGCCAACTTGTGACGTAATGTCATAAAGAGTATAAGCTTTAGTGTAGTGAGCTACCTTAATTCAAAGACTATGATACACATAGTACATCTTTGTGATCACATGACTCCTATGATGATGACGACTATTTATTCAGATAAAAGACAATCCCGTGAGAATCCGGGTTAGAATAGGTCCTCAGTACCCCTTGCTTGTCGCAGAAGGCGACTAAATGGGGCGGTCCTTCGGATGAGACCGCAAAAACCGATGTCCCGTGTCACAGCAGGTGTGGCACGATAAAGATTCCTCCCTGCTCAAAGGCCATAAGTGTCGAGCATAGGCCGAAATTCTGCAGCCCTTCACCGGCAGTGGTGACGTCTCCATATGAGTGAAATATTCTTGAGAGGGACGTTAAACAATATTTAATCAATCAGATAAAGGACACATATATCAATTGGTAAACGAAACATATTTACAATCATGGTTAAGAGTATCACAGAAATGGAATTACTGTAACATCTAAGAAACCACAGAAAACAACACTAGGTATATAATCTTGACTATTACACATGGAAAATATTTCAATTCGTAGTATGTCAATACAAACTGTCATGGGGTCAAATGCTGTCTGGCGTGTTTCATAACGATTGTTAGGCCGTTCTTGGCCCACTGATTTTGACTACGGATTACTCCGTTTACCTGATCAAGATATACTGGTAGGGCTCACGGCGGGTGTGGCCAGTCAACAGGGGATGCTTACTCCACCTAGGCACTCGATACCACCTCTGGTGTGTCCAGGGGTTAGTGTTTGCCCAATTCTCTATTTTGTATTCCTTATAGGAGTTATGCGATTGATCACTGTTCGTTATCTTCACCTTCATGTATGTAGTATAGATAAGTTTAAAATGTCCTCTAAAGCAATAAAGGTTTATTTCCATTGGGGCCCAGTTATAGATAAAACAAAAATATAGAGTCTTTAAGAATGCATTGACTAGATTGAGTAGCACTAAAACTTGATGATGTTATGAAATTATGTTAATTCACAAAATGATGACTAGAAGATATCCTGGCGTGCAACATGGTTATTTTTATGACACAGTATTGTAGTAACAAAATACAAACTTTACACAAAGAAGACCAAAGATGATTTTACCTCAGGAAAGTCTGAACTGGACACGTAACTGTCACATGATAGTATGACGCATATGATAATGTCATTTTTATAATAACATTCCAGCCATGATGATGTCATCTTTATAACCACATGAATTATAATATAATGTCCCCATTCGTTTATCGGATTCTCAGTTTTGTTTTTTGAAATTTTCTTTTGTATATTCTCGCAAAAGAAAACAATTCATCATACATGTATATAGGAAAAAGAAAATTTTGATAATTTTAGAGCGAGGATTGGAAACATTATAAAGCGAGGCTTGAAAACATTCTAGAGCGAGGCTTGAATATAATAGGAATTGAGTAGACTACACTAAATGATCAAAGAGGTCGAATTTAGTTTTTGCATATTGCACAACCCTAAAACTGGAGAGTTGTAAGGGACAGGTGTGCGTACTTTATTGTGAAAGGTTGACGGACGGACGACGGACAACATGACATCTTTCTTTCATCCTATACCCAACAGTGGACGCAATGGGCTCAGTTACTTGAATGTCCAAGCAAACATGCAGTGCAAAAATTTCATTCTCGTTGTTTCCATTTTCTTATGAATTAAAAGCGAAATAATGATGGTAACTATATATTTGTATTTATATCACAATAGTACTCATTGATATTGCACGTAGTTTATTGCACAATTATGTATAAAAGATATAAATTTTGGAAAGCATTTTTAAAATTTGATTCGGAGCACAAAGTAAAAATTTCTTCCATGATCAAGCCCTTGGCTCCCGAACCACGTAAACCACAATGAAAGAAGGGGATAAAATTACGTCAAATTAATATCTCTAAATTATTCCTTTACACAACATTTCACACAAGTCATAGCCTCACAATTCAGTAGCTCTATTAACCAATGAAATAATTCTAAACAAAACATTACGAGATATTTCGAGAACCTAGTAATTTCAGACACGTGTCGGGTTGATTGATTGGCTACTGTGACAAAGCCTGGATTGCGTGTGACTTTTGAAGGAGATACAAATTATTCAATTGGCAAAAGGTAAGAGAATGATAATAGAAATAAAATGTGTTATTAAAGAATAAAAGGCTCGAAGGTCTACAGCAAGCATTTATTGAGAAGTAGTAACTGAAAACAATTACTCTGCTAGGTTACACCCTCTCCGTGTGGCGTTTAGTCCTTTACATAAACAGTCGATATTCCAAACCGAAAATGTCAGAAAATGCAGAAATGCAATTTCAAAATAGAGAGTACGACGAAATTGTGAATTTTTTAAAGGTTTTATAATAGTTCTATAATGGAGATATTGATGCGCTCTTTGTAAATTTCATTTAACTTCAGTCAAGTAATAAAATCGCTATTTTGGCAGATTCTAATTGGGATAGCCATTCCCACAACATTAAATCCTTCATTAAAATGAGTGATAATTACCATTGTTAATTACCATGTGAGACAATATAATCTTCAAGAAAGCAGGAATTATTAGATACTGTCAAGTCGATTATTTTTTAAAGGAGAAAATGTTCGTAGTTTGAGAAAAAAAACCCATCTAAATTCAGTTGAAGAGTTATGGAGTTATCAAAATGAACGACAATGACGTAAGCCTGTCCATACCACAAAAACAACGCGACGAATTCTATGAAAACTCTTTATTTATTTATTAAATGTAAAGAAAGACAATGATGCAATAGAAAACATGTGTGATAAGAATTGTATATATAGACTTCAGTTTTTGTTGTTGTTTGTGCTACTACGATTTCAAATGATCAACGATGTTAAAATGGTTCATTTGAAATTACCAAATGGCAATATTTTGCATAAAATCATTGTAATGATGGATATGGAGGGAAGCCCAATCGCCCCGCCCCTTTCCTTTTCACCACAAATTTACAAGGCATTAATGGCCTGGCACATATACACTAGATGAAAACTCCAGATTTGTCACCCAATTTGGCTGAGTATTTTGGCTAATATTTGACTTTCCACATGTGCCCCCTTTCCCTTCTCGGAAATCCTGGATCCGTCTCTGTATTGTATTTAGTTCTGTTTCTTTACGGGAATTAACTTCGTAACATCAATTTTTATAGTCTTAGTAAAACTGACAACATAATGAACTCTACCAAATATCGGCCACAGCAATGTAATATTGTAATATTTTATCGCCATCAACACACGACCTTCCTATTTCTGACTCAATTCAACAGAGATCACATTTCCATAAGACATCTCTTTTTAACGGCTGACATGCAAACCTTGAAACCCATTACACTGCACGGTTGGTAATTCCACATCGACTTTCTGTCCCCCCCGGTGATCAGATATTTTTGGTGGTCTCCAGTGAACCATGGTGATTGTAAGGAGAGAAATTCGACATAAAGTTGCGTTTCTGAATAAATTAACTATTTGATAAACTGCCTCGATAGAGTTCAATTGAATTCTATTATACAGATGTTACCTCCCACTTTATTGAATGAAAGTTAAGATAAATTGAATCAATTTGAATATATGAATTGTAAATTTTGGATTTTGATACATCTTTGTAGAGATAGGAACTATTTTTCACCGACAGCAAAAACGTGACGTATGTACTGACAACCGTGAATGTCTTAATGAGAAATATACCCCGTATACACATGCGTCAACGCGGGCTCAGCTTAAATAGCTGATGAAACGCGTTGATTGGAAATGTCATATACATGTATAGCTTTCACTTTAGCACGACGGAAAATATACTTATGAAATACATATTGTTTGGATTGGTAAATTTCGTGATGATATTTGTGAAAATTAGAAATTTACTAAAATACTTCACCAATTACTCAGCTAAACAATTGTATCTCCTCGTCAAAAGCTAAAGGATTAAAAAGATTTAACGAGCGAAATCACATGGATGCAGAAGGAAAGTGTGTAACACTTGCCGAATGTAGACTTTGAGCGATGCATTCAGATTGTGACTTGGTAAATATATATCTTTTTTTTTAAAATGTATACTTTTTCATTTGTACAAGATGTAGACAGGCTTTACATTATCACTTGCTTGTTCGAATTGTTACACTAATTAATTGGACTGTGACACTAATTAATTGGACTGTGACACTAGTTAATTGGACTGTGACACTAGTTATTTGGCCTACACACGAATAACGAGTGTAATGCTAGTTAGTGGGACTGTATATCAGTCACTGTGACTGTTACACTCGATGATTGGACAGTGACAATGGCAATTAGGTAATTGGACTGCTAACCAATTTACGAATAACACCAATTCTAATAATGGATATTTTTATTCATCAACACTAAACACATTTACATATTTCAAGTATTTGATCAACATCAATGAATTATTCAATACACAGAAAAAGACCTGGAAGACAGTCTATGGGTCTATAAACATACTCTCCATACAATGTAACGCTATAAACATACTCTCCATAAATGTAACGCTATAGACATACTCACCATAAAATGTAATGCTATAAACATACTCTCCATAAAATGTAACGCTATAAACATACTCTCCATAAAATGTAACGCTATAAACACACTCTCCATAAAATGTGACGCTATAAACATACTCTCCATACAATGTAATGCTATGAACATACTCTCCATAAAATGTAATTCTGCAAACATACTCTCCATAAAATGTCTATAAATATACTTTCCATCAAATGTAATGCTACAAACAAACTCCATGAAAAGTAATGCTATAAACAAACTCTCCATAAAATGTAACACTATAAACATACTCTTTATAAAATGTAACGCTATAAACATACTCTCCATACAATGTAACGCTATAAACAAACTCTCCATAAAATGTGACGCTATAAACATACTCTCCATACAATGTAATGCTATGAACATACTCTCCATAAAATGTAATTCTGCAAACATACTCTCCATAAAATGTCTATAAATATACTTTCCATCAAATGTAATGCTACAAACAAACTCCATGAAAAGTAATGCTATAAACAAACTCTCCATAAAATGTAACACTATAAACATACTCTTTATAAAATGTAACGCTATAAACATATTCTCCATACAATGTAACGCTATAAACATACTCCCCATAAAATGTCTATAAACATACTCTCCATAAAATGTAATGCTACAAACAAACTCCATGAAAAGTAATGCTATAAACAAACTCACCATAAAATGTGACGCTATAAACATACTCTCCATAAAATGTAACGCTATAAACATACTCTCCATAAAATGTCTATAAACATACTCTCCATAAAATGTAACGCTGTAAACATACTCTCCATAAAATGTAACGCTATAAACACACTCCCCATAAAATGTAACGCTATAAACATACTCTCTATAATATTGTCTATAAACATACTCTCTATAAAATGTAACACTATAAACATACTCTCCATAAAATGTAACGCTGTAAACATACTCTCCATAAAATGTCTATAAACATACTCTCCATAAAATGTAACGCTGTAAACATACTCTCTATAATATTGTCTATAAACATACTCTCTATAAAATGTAACACTATAAACATACTCTCCATAAAATGTAACGCTGTAAACATACTCTCCATAAAATGTCTATAAACATACTCTCCATAAAATGTAACACTGTAAACATACTCTTCATAAAATGTCAATAAACATACTCTCCATACAATGTCTATAAACATACTCTCCATACAATGTCTAGAAACATATTCTCCATACAATGTAACGCTATAAACATACTCTCCATAAAATGTCTAGAAACATATTCTCCATACAATGTAACGCTATAAACATACTCTCCATACAATGTAATGCTATGAACATACTCTCCATAAAATGTAATGCTGCAAACATACTCTCCATAAAATGTCTATAAATATACTTTCCATAAAATGTAATGCTACAAACAAACTCCATGAAAAGTAATGCTATAAACAAACTCTCCATAAAATGTAACGCTATAAACATACTCTCCATACAATGTAACGCTGTAAACATACTCTCCATACAATGTAATGCTATAAACATACTCTCCATACAATTTAACGCTATAAACAAACTCTCCATAAAATGTAACGCTGTAAACATACTCTCCATAAAATGTCTATAAACATACTCTCCATAAAATGTAACGCTGTAAACATACTCTTCATAAAATGTCAATAAACATACTCTCCATAAAATGTGACGCTGAAAACATACTCTCCATAAAATGTCTATAAACATACCCTCAATAAAATGTTACGCTGTAAACATACTCTCCATAAAATGTCTATAAACATACTCTCCATAAAATCTCTATAAACGTATTCTCCATACAATGTCTATAAACGTATTCTCCATAAAATGTAACGCTATAAACATACTCTCCATAAAATGTAACGCTGTAAACATACTCTCCATACAATGTAATGCTATAAACATACTCTCCATAAAATGTAACGCTATATACATACTCTCCATATAATGTAACGCTATAAACATACTCTCCATATAATGTAATGCTACAAACATACTCTCCATAAAATGTCTATAAATATACTTTCCATAAAATGTAATGCTACAAACAAACTCCATGAAAAGTAATGCTATAAACAAACTCTCCATAAAATGTAATGCTGTAAACATACTCCCCATAAAATGTAACGCTATAAACATACTCTCCATACAATGTAACGCTATAAACAAACTCTCCATAAAATGTAACGCTGTAAACATACTCTCCATAAAATGTAACGCTGTAAACATACTCTCCATAAAATGTCTATAAACAAACTCTCCATAAAATGTAACGCTGTAAACATACTCTCCATAAAATGTAATGCTGTAAACATACTCTCCATAAAATGTAACGCTGTAAACATATTCTCCATAAAATGTAACGCTATAAACATACTCTCCATAAAATGTAACGCTGTAAACATATTCTCCATAAAATGTAACGCTATAAACATACTCTCCATAAAATGTAATGCTGTAAACACACTCTCCATAAAATGTAACGCTATAAACATACTCACCATAAAATGTAACGCTGTAAACATAGTCTTCATAAAATGTCAATAAACATACTCTCCATAAAATGTGACGCTGAAAACATACTCTTCATAAAATGTCTATAAACATACCCTCAATAAAATGTGACGCTGAAAACATACTCTTCATAAAATGTCTATAAACATACCCTCAATAAAATGTTACGCTGTAAACATACTCTCCATAAAATGTCTGTAAACATACTCTCCATAAAATGTAATGCTATAAACATACTCTCCATAAAATGTCTATAAATATACTCTCCATAAAATGTCTATAAACGTATTCTTCATACAATGTCTATAAACGTATTTTCCATAAAATGTAACGCTATAAACATACTCTCCATAAAATGTAACGCTATAAACATACTCTCCATAAAATGTGACGCTATAAACATACTCTCCATAAAATGTAATACTATAAACATACTCTCCATAAAATGTAACGCTATAAACATACTCTTTATAAAATGTAACGCTATCTATAAACATACTCTTTGTAAAATGTAACGCTATAAACATACTCACCATAAAATGTAACGCTATAAACATACTCTCCATAAAATGTAACACGGAAAACATACTCTCCATAAAATGTCTATAAACATACCCTCCATAAAATGTTACGCTGTAAACATACTCTCCATAAAATGTCTATAAACATACTCTCCATAAAATGTCTATAAACATACTCTCCATACAATGTCTATAAACGTATTCTCCATAAAATGTCTATAAACGTATTATCCATACAATGTCTATAAACGTATTCTCCATACAATGAACACTATAAACATACTCTCCATATAATGTAATGCTATAAAAATGCTCTCCATACAATGTAACGCTATAAACATACTCTCCATAAAATGTAACGCTATAATCATACTCTCTATAAAATGTAACGCTGTAAACATACTCTATAATATTGTCTATAAACATATTCTCCATACAATGAACGCTGTAAACATACTCTCTATAAAATGTAACGCTATAAACATACTCACCATAAAATGTAACGCTATAAACATACTCTCCATAAAATATAACGCTATAAACATACTCTCCATATAATGTAATGCTATAAACACACTCCCTATAAAATGTAACGCTGGAAACATACTCTCCATACAATGTAATGCTATAAACATACTCTCCATAAAATGTAACGCTGTAAACATATTCTCCATAAAATGTAACGCTATAAACATACTCTCCATACAATGTAATGCTATAAACATACTCTCCATAAAATGTAACGCAATAAACATACTCTCCATAAAATGTAACGCTATAAACATACTCTCCATACAATGTAACGCTATAAACATACTCTCCATAAAATGTAACGCTATAAACATACTCTCCATATAATGTAATGCTGTAAACATACTCTCCATAAAATGTCTATAAACAAACTCTCCATAAAATGTAACGCTGTAAACATACTCTCCATATAATGTAATGCTATAAACACACTCCCTATAAAATGTAACGCTGGAAACATACTCTCCATACAATGTAATGCTATAAACAAACTCTCCATAAAATGTAACGCTATAAACATACTCTCCATAAAATGTAATACTATAAACATACTCTCCATACAATGTAACGCTATAAACATACTCTCCATACAATGTAACGCTATAAACATACTCTCCATACAGTGTATTTCATGTATTCTCATTATCAGTATTCTTCTATAGATACCGTACACGTCTGTGGTTTTAATAGATGCTGATTTTATAAACTATATCATTGTGATTTGTAACGGTACACAACTAGCCAACATAGCAGACAATACTGAAAGAAATTTGTCAACTACAATGTGCTCACAATAAAAGTACATACAATTTATTATATTAACGTATTTAACTATATAACAAAAGTAGATATGACATCTTTATAACAAAAGGAAATGCAATATATTATATTAACGTATTTAACTATATAACAAAAGTAGATATGACATCTTTATAACAAAAGGAAATACAATATATTATATTAACGTATTTAACTACATAACAAAAGTAGATATGACATCTTTAACTTTATAACAAAAGGAAATACAATATATTATATTAACGTATTTAACCATATAACAAAAGTAGATATGACATCTTTAACTTTATAACAAAAGGAAATAAAATATATTATATTAACATATTTAACTATATGACAAAAGTAAATATTTCATATCATATTAAGATATCTAACTATATGACAAAACAAAAATATATATAAGATATTATATCAACATATTTAACTATATGACAAAAGTAAATATAATATATTATATCAACATATTTAACTATATGACAAAAGTAAATATAATATATTATATCAACATATTTAATTTATAACAAAAGTAAATCATATTATATTAACATATTCAACTATACGACAAAAGTAAATATAATATATTATATCAACATATTTAACTATATGACAAAAGTAAATACAATGTTAACATATTTAATTATCTAGTAAAACACATGATTTTACAGTTGGATACGGTATAAATTTCAATATTTTTTTATATTCTCAGATACAAACTTATTCTATTTGCTTTAATTTGATATAATTTATTTTTTCATTGCATTTCTATTTCTGTGGATCAATATCGTAAAACGCTTTAAAGTAATTTGATCAATTGAATGGGGCGCTTTACTATCACAAAAAGAAGAGAAAACTCTCTGACATGAATCATAATTTATGAGAATTTGATGGAGAATCCTATTTCTGAGTTAAAATTGAATTCACGTCATGTTTGATTTATGCTTACTTTGTGTGTGACGTAAGGATGAAGTCATTGCTTCTCTTTTTACCAACAATTTCCATATACTTAGAACCGTAGCCAATTTAAGAAGAAGAAAGATTTAAGGATTTTCTAGTGGGGAGGTTCATATGCTTTTGATTGAAGAAAACGTCTCTCTACAAGTGTTAGCGTAAACCATGGGGAACATCTGGCAGCTTTAAATCACAGACATTGAAAATCATCCTTTGTAAATCCGTTGAAATTGAGTTTCAAGTTTTGTTTAAACCATTTTTAGATACATAACTGAAAAAGAAAAAGAAAATTTCTGATGCATAACCAACAACAATGAAATAAAATATTTTTGTTTTTAATTATTTGGTCAGTATTCGCGTATTTTGCTCTAAATCGAAGATTGCTTACCATCCGACCTGAAAAAGGATAAGCAGTTTTTTTTAAAGAAGAATTGAAACTTACAAATTGGGGGTTTTAAATGTATGTTTTAGAATGGAATTGGTGTGATTTCTACTGTGTTACGTAAGATTTAAAGTTGACGAGATTTAAAGCTCCACAAATAAGAAAGCATTGTGCATAAAGATGAAACTGCAAAATTTCGTATATTATTTACTTATAATCAAGAAACCTTACTAACCGTATGCGTAAATAAACATTATTATTTGTAAAATGAAAGTTCCGTTTTATCAAAAATGCTACACAAAGGAAATAAGTATTTAAAGAAACAAAATCTTACCGATATCATTATGACATCTTATTTGTATCTACATTCATTACAAAATAAATGGTATCTGCTGTTTTCTCTTAGGAAGAGTTGCTCATCATCATGATAGTTTAGAAAAATCAAATACACGGTTTCTTACCTTTTGTCTACTTGTTAGCTAATTACTGTAATGGAGAATTTTACGACTCAGTGTTTCAAAGTCTAACAATTTATATATATCTTATTAAGTTATTCATTGCTTTGCTTTAAGGTTTAAATTTCTTTCTTTACATTGCTTGTTTTCTTTGTATGAGCGAGCTCCTCTGTATGCGACGAGAAGAGTGTTTGAAGAAAGGCAACTTCGAGAGAGAGAGAGAGGGGGAAATCTACAGGACATGTCAAAACAGAAGATCGATAACAGCAACGCTTCAGCACAGACAAGTAACAACGCATGCGCGCTTAACTGTGCGATGAGAGGGAAATTCAAAGTTTGAAAACTGTGTTAAGATGTAATTCATATTTGAAAAACCTGAATTTTTACTTTTTGTTTTTATTCATTGCTTTAACATTTTACTAATTTGAATTTTGCTATGTTGTCTTCGTCTGCCCGGATTTTTAACGTATCTAAAAGATGTATTTTTTTGTTTTTCAAAACCTAGTTTGTATCAAATAATTTTCAAGATATAACTGATGAAAAGGACTTCTTTAAATAGCTTTCTCTAATTCTATTTGAATAAAAATATCGTATTTAAAACATCTCACTTGCATATAATGAATACGACTGCACCAACGTGTAACCGTCATTTGGTTATATGTCAGGACACGGACAGGATTATATTCTTTTATATTTTAAGCAATAAAACATCTGCTGAAGATATCCGAAAGCTGAATTTGTCAATACGAACAAAATGATTGTAATAACCGGGAATAAAACCCATCACTATCGTATAACCAACGCCTAGATGCTGCTAATTGAATGTTGTCTTTCTTGACTGTGCACATTTTCTAAACTTTGTTGAAGTTTTAAATTGGACAAGTATCTGACGAAAGGCAGGTGAGGCATTAAAACGCGTGCATAAGACATTGCCTAGGTTTTTGTAGAAAGACGTTTTGTTCCTGGAAAGTGAGGTTTTGCGCAGTGATGTAATAATGTTTCATCACCACAGCAAAATGAAAAGACATGACACCAAAAGAACGAGAAGAAAGAAAAACAGAGTGCTATGGTTGTATTCAGCAAAACGCTGGCGATGGAAATTTGTGGTGTAATTAAGAACTGAACACACCCGGACTTTTATATCTTGAACACGCGTGTTGACAATATAGAAACTGATGCTGGAACATTTGCACTGAAGAGGTATCTCAGACAGTCTTTCTGCAGAAACTATACCACTGCATTTTCCTATTCTTTGTTAATCCATAAGAGCAGATGGTAAACAGAAGCTGCAAAAGTTAAGGACTCTTCCATATTTTCATTTTTTCGGAATTGCAACATGTAATGTATGGAAACCTGCACTCTGATCTGTGATCTTAAGGGGGAAAACATTTCTTTTCTAAGTCTTGCAAGATACGTCTTCAAGAAGCAGATGGATGCAGCCATGGTCTGTTTAAATCTTCCTTTTTCTATCTTATTGAAATGCACCTGGACATTTAGATACTATTTACATCTTCAAGATGACTTTGGTCGAGCCCTGAAACCACAGAAAGACTGCATCTGCAGGAATTGTTGAAGAGTAGATAACCTTCCCTCTGTTCTTAGTTTTTCTTTTGTTTTTGCTTGTGTTGTCATCATGCAATGATATTAGTTTTGTCGTTATCTTGGGTTTCAAGTGCCTGAACAAGTACCTGAGATAAGTGCAGGCTTTCTTAAGCCAGTCACCTGTCATTGGTAGTTTTATATAGAAAAACAGACACTTGTAGCCTCAAAAAGTACTAAACAGGTCGCGCACATTATTTGTCGTATTAGTTGATCTATAAAAATAATTTGATAATGAAAAGGAGATAAATAGTAATGTGCACATGGTCTGTTCGTACTGTGTTATTTTGTCTAACAGTAGAAGTGCAATCTATGTCCTAAGTAACAGACATATAGGAAAATGAAAGAACTTTATCTGGATTTCCAATCCTTCGATTTTAATCTTGATTTTTCCAATCCAAAAATCGTACTATATATTTGTTTGATCGATAGAAGCAGTTACATAACTATGATAGTCTGTAGTAGGTATCCCAAATCCATAATTTCTTGAAAATGCGATCCATGCCTTTCTAATACAATCAAACGTATGCTTTATAAAAAAACAGCGTAAAAACAATGAATACTTTACTGATTAGGCGAGTGATAGCAATCCAAACTGTTTATCAACATTATTACGTAACCACCCATACCGAATATTTTAGCGCTTTCAAAATTAGTGGTGTTTCCGTTCGCATGTTCAAATTCAAATAATTGACGTTTTGGCGGGAAAATACCGGATGCACGATAAGAGAGCGTGATTGAAGTTCTTGCACTTAACACATATAGCGGAGATATTGCACAGAAAAATGTCATCATGTGCTTTTAAATGAAGACTGCAAACTGATTTGTCGCAGACTTTGTGTCGAAGACAAATGTATGCATTGTAAAATGTTAATGAATTCTGTATTATATTGGTCACAGACAAGTTTTGAAGATAACGTAATTTACAGACAATTTTACATTATCATTGACATCATTAGCATGTAAATCTTTGTAGCTAATCTTCTGGCAAGAAAAAAATCAATTTGGATTTCATATATGTAGATTATATTATATATAGATATACTGTACTTTGATAAAACTCTGTTTAACAACCATAAATAAAGATGTTTGGACCTCTTCCCACAAAAATGTCCATCATATTTGCACGTGTTTTTTGACTTTTATAAATGAGGTAAGTGTGTACGAACAGTCGGCAAACTTCAGAAATAGATGATAAACTAATTCTACAAGTACAATCATATCAAAAACTTTCACACCTAGCTCTCTCTCTCTCTCTCTCTCTCTCTCTCTCTCTCTCTCTCTCTCTCTCTCTCTTAGTCAGCATAGTTTTGACATGCATGACCTTAATTACCATCTTTTGGCTATGTAATGAACCTGTCATAAATAATCTATCATACTGCGAAATTGTACATGTAGCCTAAACAAATTCATATATACATGTATCATTTGTACTTACATGTATATACGCGAACCAAACACACTTTAGACAATCCATTCTTGTCGGTGTTATGGATTGCATGTGGTCTTCCTTTAAAATCATTGTGTGAGAGAGTTTTATCCAGTTCTCTATAACCAATTTTGTTGAACATTTTACCCTGGCTGTTTGTAAACTCTTAGTTATCTAACCTTCATATCTGGACATCATTGAAGAAAATTATGTAACCATCTCAAACTTGGCTTAATACAAGATAGATATCATAATATGATGTAATATTAGCTGTCTCCGCTCTGGGAGAGCCATTCCCTAGCTCTGCAAGTTCATTGACATGAAGTGATTGGAAAGTTCCTTGCCTCTGGGAAGTAAGGGAGGAGTTCCATATTTCAGTTTCAATATCAATACGCTTTTAAATTGTCCTTAAGGTTAGTATTTATCTTTAGTATTACCTGTACTGAAATTTTATGCATGTAGAACTGTTTGTGTGTGAATATTGTCAGAGTGGGTGGTGAATGTGGATTAACCACACCACATGCTTGAAAGGTGGAGAATGATAGAAATAAGAAAAGTTGATAAAACACATGCACATGATGCAAATGATAAACCTTAGGTACTTACCACACGAATAATCATTTTCGCCCAAAACGCGATGTGACAACTCGAAAACGTGTGTCCGTATCGAAAGAAAGCCCCGTAACTCCCGTGACTCTAACTGAACTCGACCGTTGAAGTCAGGACTGTGTTCAAATTCGTATCAGCTAGCGTACCTGCTAAGTTAGAGGAACGCACCAAACGAATTAAAGTTTGTTGTTCTTTCAACTGTGTAGCACTGTTATGAACTTGAACACACCCATGTTAATCTTACACGTATTGTAGAACATGTGTTAATCTTACACGTATTGTAGAACATGTGTTAATCTTACACGTATTGTAGAACATGTGTTAATCTTACACGTATTGTAGAACATGTGTTAATCTTACACGCATTGTAGAACATGTGTTAATCTTACACGTATTGTAGAACATCTGTTAATCTTACACGCATTGTAGAACATGTGTTAATCTTACACGCATTGTAGAACATGTGTTAATCTTACACGTATTGTAGAACATGTGTTAATCTTACACGTATTGTAGAACATGTGTTAATCTTACACGCATTGTAGAACATGTGTTAATCTTACACGTATTGTAGAACATGTGTTAATCATACACGTATTGTGGAACATGTGTTAATCTTACACGTATTGTAGAACATCTGTTAATCATACATGTATTGTTGAACATGTGTTAATCTTACACGCATTGTAGAACATCTGTTAATCATACATGTATTGTTGAACATGTGTTAATCTTACACGCATTGTAGAACATGTGTTAATCTTACACGTATTGTAGAACATGTGTTAATCTTACACGCATTGTAGAACATCTGTTAATCATACATGTATTGTTGAACATGTGTTAATCTTACACGCATTGTAGAACATCTGTTAATCATACATGTATTGTAGAACATGTGTTAATCTTACACGTATTGTAGAACATGTGTTAATCTTACACGCATTGTAGAACATCTGTTAATCATACATGTATTGTTGAACATGTGTTAATCTTACACGCATTGTAGAACATCTGTTAATCATACATGTATTGTTGAACATGTGTTAATCTTACACGCATTGTAGAACATCTGTTAATCATACATGTATTGTTGAACATGTGTTAATCTTACACGTATTGTAGAACATGTGTTAATCTTACACGTATTGTAGAACATCTGTTAATCATACACGTATTGTAGAACATGTGTTAATCTTACACGTAATGTAGAACATGTGTTAATCTTACACGCATTGTAGAACATGTGTTAATCTTAGACGCATTGTATAACATCTGTTAATCATACATGCATTGTAGAACATGTGTTAATCTTACACGTATTGTAGAACATGTGTTAATCTTACACGCATTGTATAACATCTGTTAATCTACATGTATTGTAGAACATGTGTTAATCTGACATGTATTGTAGAACATGTGTTAATCATACACGTATTGTAGAACATGTGTTAATCTTACACGTATTGTAGAACATCTGTTAATCATACATGTATTGTTGAACATGTGTTAATCTTACACGCATTGTAGAACATCTGTTAATCATACATGTATTGTTGAACATGTGTTAATCTTACACGCATTGTAGAACATGTGTTAATCTTACACGTATTGTAGAACATGTGTTAATCTTACACGCATTGTAGAACATCTGTTAATCATACATGCATTGTTGAACATGTGTTAATCTTACACGCATTGTAGAACATGTGTTAATCATACATGTATTGTTGAACATGTGTTAATCTTACACGCATTGTAGAACATCTGTTAATCATACATGTATTGTTGAACATGTGTTAATCTTACACGTATTGTAGAACATGTGTTAATCTTACACGTATTGTAGAACATCTGTTAATCATACACGTATTGTAGAACATGTGTTAATCTTACACGTAATGTAGAACATGTGTTAATCTTACACGCATTGTAGAACATGTGTTAATCTTAGACGCATTGTATAACATCTGTTAATCATACATGCATTGTAGAACATGTGTTAATCTTACACGTATTGTAGAACATGTGTTAATCTTACACGCATTGTATAACATCTGTTAATCTACATGTATTGTAGAACATGTGTTAATCTGACATGTATTGTAGAACATGTGTTATCTTATACGCCTTTTAGAACATCTGTTAATCTTACACGTATTGTAGAACATATGTTAATTTTACACGCATTGTAGAACATGTGTTAATCGTACAGATGTGTTAATCTTACACATATTGTAGAACATGTGTTAATCTTACACGCATTGCAGAACATGTGTTAATCTTACACGTATTGTAGAACATGTGTTAATCTTACATATACTGTAGAACATATATTAATCTTGCACGTATTATGGAACATCTGTTAATCTTAGAAGCATTGTGTAACATCTGTTAATCATACATGTATTGTAGAACATCTGTTAATCTTACATATACTGTAGAACATATATTAATCTTGCACGTATTATAGAACATCTGTTAATCATACATGTATTATAGAACATCTGTTAATCATACATGTATTGTAGAACATCTGTTAATCATACACGTATTATAGAAAATGTGTTAATCTTACAGATGTGTTAATCTTAGACGCATTGTGTAACATCTGTTAATCATACATGTATTGTAGAAGATGTGTTAATCTTACACGTATTATAGAACATCTGTTAATCATACACGTATTGTAGAACATATATTAATCTTGCATGTATTATAGAACATCTGTTAATCATACACGTATTAATCTTACATACACGTGTTAATCTTACACGCATTGTAAAACATGTGTTAATCTTACACGTATTGTAGAACATCTGTTAATCTTACACGTATTGTATAACATCTGTTAATCTTACACGTATTGTAGAACATCTGTTAATCTTACATATACTGTAGAACATATATTAATCTTGCACGTATTATAGAACATCTGTTAATCATACATGTATTATAGAACATCTGTTAATCATACACGTATTGTAGAACATGTGTTAATCTTGAACGTATTATAGAACATCTGTTAATCATACACGTATTGTAGAACATATATTAATCTTACACGTATTGTAGAACATTCGTTAATCTTACACATATTGTAGAACATTCGTTAATCTTACAGATATTGTAGAACATTCGTTAATCTTACACATATTGTAAAACATGTGTTAATCATACAGGTATTGTAAAACATGTGTTAATCTTAAATGTATTCATCAAAATCTGTTTACTGCATTACTATTTTCGTTATGGTCTACGCGTCGAAATTAACGTGTTTTAATCGTACAGGTATTCATCATTGTGCATATTTTAATAGTACACGTATTTCACAGTACATATTAGTTTGAAAATTTCATATCTAGATTGAAAAAAGGGGATACAACAGATATCAAACTAAAAAGTTAAATTCTGATCTGGTTACTATAAAATCATCAAAATATTGAGAAAAAATTCACACAGGTTGACCAGCAAATGCTGGATTCACTGAAATCTAAAGATAAATAAGATGATTAAACCTATAAAAAAAAATTCTGAATCAGAATTGCATTTTGAATGTAGGATTATATGTTTAAGTGGATGTATTCTATCAAATGTCTGTTATATGTATCAAAGAGAGAAGAAGATGTGATGCGGCTCACACAAAAGTCCCTTGCAATATATCCATGCGCTGTGTCCGATGACTTAGGAAATTCATCTCCAAAAAATTGAAAAACAAAGAACAAAAACTAACAAACCGAAATATTTACTTTTCGTTTCATTTATTTTTCATTCGAGGACAGGGAGGGTGGAGCAATGCACGATACGAACTGCTGTTCTAACACTGTACCCATCGACGCCATTAACGTCAAAGGACGACATACTATTGTACTATACATGAAAGACAGAAAGTTTACAGCAATAATAAAAAATGCAGCATCAGACAATAATATATGTCTCAGCCAATATCACCACTTGTTTTCTGTTTTAAGTATCCGTTGTGCGATATGGACCACGAAACTAAAGTTTAGTATATTTAATATCTATAACCGTGTTTAAAGAGAGACAACTCATATGTGTATCTCGCACTTTTCAATAAACGATATCGTTAGGGGAAACTAAGTATTTTTTTGAAGAGGAAAAAAAACTAACGTAATATACATCCATTTTACGTGATCAAATCCTATAGCGTCCAGAGGCGATATGCATGAAGTAGATTTGAACATGCTCAATATGTATCTTACGTCCATAAAACTGGCGTCTTTTTATTTTCATTCGAAAACACATATGAGGGTATGAGTGAGAAATTCTCGATCGGGACGTTAAACGATCATTGACTCGGCCCGACTTTCTTATTTGCTCAAATTCCGTTTCTAGCAAAAAATATTTGTGAATCATTGATAACTCCAGCGATAAAAGCCATGTAAGTCATCATTTAAAGTATCTAGTAAACAATCTATGTCTTTATTATTCTTGGAACTCTGTCCTCTAATCTTTTGAAAAATGTGCCCAGTGAAAGATTTTGTGATTATTCTTATCCTTCACAAATAATCACGTGAGGATCCGGGTTAGAATAAGTCCCCAGTACCCTTCACTTGTCGTAAAAGGCGACTAACTGGGGCGATCCTTCGGATGAGACTCCAAAAACCGAGGCCCCGTGTTACAGCAGGTGTGGCACGATAAGGATCCCTTCTTCCTCAAAGGCCGTAAACGCCGAGCATAGGCCTAAATTTTGCAGCCCTTCACCGGCGATGGTGACGTCTCCATATGAGCAAAACTTTCTCGAGAGGGACGTTAAACATTATACATGTACAACCAACCAACCGTTCATATATGTAAAACTTATACGGTACCAATTTTGATGCACCAGATGCGCATTTCGACAAATAATGTCTCTTCAGTGATGCTCAACCGAAATGTTTGAAATCCGAAATAACTATGAAGTTTTAGAGCTAAATATAGCCAAAAACAGCGTGCCAAAAAAGTGGAGCCAAATTCGTCCAAGGATAAGAGCTATGCATGAGGGAGATAATCCTTAATTTTGAAATGAATTTCTAAATTTTATAACAGCAATTAAATATACATCCGTATTTTCAAGCTAGTAACGAAGTACTTAGCTACTGGGCTGTAGAGACCCTCGGCGACTAACAGTCCACCAGCAGAGGCCTCGACCCAGGGGTCATAATGTAAAACTTATACGGTACCAATTTTGATGCACCAGATGCACATTTCAACAAATAATGTCTCTTCAGTGATGCTCAACCAAAATGTTTGAAATCCGAAATAACTATGAAGTTTTAGAGCTAAATATAGCCAAAAACAGCGTGCCATATGTGATCCATCTTTTTTCTTGATTTTGATGGGATTTTGAAAAGGATTACTTTCCAGGCGTAAGATTTAAAGGATTTTTTTCTACGACATATGAGCGTATGGACTTTAACCAAGGCTCTTACTTGTAGGGGTACCTTTTCATAAAGAACGTTAGTATAAGGAATCTGAAATAGAACCGGCCAAACTCATCTTGTATCAGAAATAGAACCGGCCAATCTCATCTTGTATCAGAAACAGAACCGGCCAAACTTATCTTGTATCAGAAATAGAACCGGCCAAGCTCATCTTGTATCAGAAATAGAACCGACCAAACTCATCTTGTATCAGAAATAGAACCGGCCAAGCTCATCTTGTATCAGAAATAGAACCGGCCAAGCTCATCTTGTATCAGAAATAGAACCAGCCAAACTCATCTTGCATCAGAAATAGAACCGGCCAAGCTCATCTTGTATCAGAAATAGAACCGGCCAAACTCATCTTGCATCAGAAATAGAACCGGCCAAGCTCATCTTGTATCAGAAATAGAACCGGCTAAACTCATCTTGTATCAGAAATAGAACCGGCCAAACTCATCTTGTATCAGAAATAGAACCAGCCAAGCTCATCTTGTATCAGAAATAGAACCGGCCAAACTCATCTTGCATCAGAAATAGAACCGGCCAAGCTCATCTTGTGTCAGAAATAGAACCGGCCAAACTCATGTTGTATCAGAAATAGAACTGGCCAAAGTCATCTTGATTCAGAAATCTGGAATAGAACCGGCCAATGTCATCTTGTATCAGAAGTCAGGAATAGAACCGACCAACGTCATCTTGTATCAGAAATAGAACCGGCCAAACTCATCTTGTATCAGAAATAGAACCGGCCAATCTCATCTTGTATCAGAAATAGAACCGGCCAATCTCATCTAGTGTCAGAAGTCAGAAATAGAACCGACCAAGGTCATCTTCTATCAGAAGTCAGGAATAGAACCGACCAAGGTCATCTTGTATCAAAAGTCAGAAATAGAACCGACCAAGGTCATCTTCTATCAGAAGTCAGGAATAGAACCGACCAAGGTCATCTTGTATCAAAAGTCAGAAATAGAACCGACCAAGGTCGTCTTCTATCAGAAGTCAGGAATAGAACCGACCAAGGTCATCTAGTATCAGGAGTCAGGAATAGAACCGACTAAGGTCATCTTGTATCAGAAGTCAGGAGCAGAACTGGTCAAACTTATCTTGTATCAGAATTGGTCGGTTCGACCAAGGTCATCTTTTATCAGAAGTCAGGAATAGAACCGACCAAGGTCATCTTCTATCAGAAGTCAGGAATAGAACTGGCCAAACTCATATAGTATCAGAAGTCAGGAGCAGAATCTGCCAAACTCATCTTGTATCAGGAGTTGAACAGACCGGGTTTATTATATATCAGGAGTGGATTGTTGTAAATGAAGGAGACTGATTTTAAATATTACAAAATTCAAGGTGAATCCTTTCTATGTCTGTAGTGTTTGAGTTAAAGCAGCAACTAAATGAACAGTAGTGACTGTAGCAAATATTTATTTCTATAATGATTTAATTTTTTAAATAAAAATATTCCTTCATTTATGGCTATGTCCATGTCCATGGCCGTGATCTGAAAAGAAAAGAAAAAACTAAACTGAAAAAATCAATCCATAAACAGGCATGGGTTGCTTTAAGATACAAGATACAACATATTTTATTGACCAATCAAGGGACCCGGAAGGCATTGTTAACAAAAAGAAGTATAATTTAAAGATTATGTCTATAGAAACTCATCAATATTACATAATCATAACCAGGCATCATTGACTCCAGTGTTGTTGATGAAATATTATCATACTTTGGGTTAATAAATGTACATATTGTATTCAGATATTTAAATGTTCTTTTACATCTAACAACAATTAGATAAATGTACTTCCGAAAACCTGCATGCACATGAAAATACATAATTTATGTTTATACATTGGTTCTTTTACTGTTTTCAAAAATAAATTTTCAGGCAAAGATAAAATTTCTTTACTTTCATTATAACGATCTAGTTTGCCAATACTACCTACATAATGTATCATTGGATCAAATGCTGTCTGACGTGTTTCGTCAATCTCTCACCAGAGGGCGTATAGCGCTGCGCAACAACACCTCTGTCAACGTCTAAATGTCAAGATTCTTGGCAAAACTTACCTATACCTATAGCATCATGGATAATAATTTTATAAGTTTAAGTTTTATGCTTTAAATCTTAAAGTAGGTTCACAAAAATAACGAATTCCATGATTATACTAGTATTATTGAATGAATGAATATTTATATAAACCTAATTCGCTCAGGTGTCTCATATTTACCATCTTCTGATTTTAAAAAATTCAGAGAAGTGTTTGATTTGCTCAGATATTATCATTACAGTTCGATATGCTAAGTTAGTTTTTGTACATTTTGATATAACTTTTTAGACGTTGACAGAGGTATTAGTGGAGCGTAGCGGGAACGATAACTCTGGATAGAGATTGGTGTTTCATACCGATTGTTAGGCCGTTCTTGGCACTCTGATTTTGATTACGGATAACTCCGTTTACCTGATCACGATATAGGGCTCACGGCGGGTGTGACCGGTCGACAGGGGATGCTTACTCATCCTAGGCACCTGATCTCACCTCTGGTGTATCCAGGGGTTCGTGTTTGCCCAACTCTCTATTTTGAATTGCTTGTGGGAGTTATTAGATTGATCACTGTTCCTTATCTTCACCTTTTATTATTCAAAATCCATATTAGTTTCTCAGTAGGCGTCAAAACAGAGATGTTATCTATCATAGAGACAGGAGCACATGGATCCAGGTGAAATAAGAATAAACTGGCTTACACGTGTAGTATGGTGGGCGGGTGGGTGGGAGGATGGGCGTACTTTGTGTAATCATCTCCTCTCACGCCTCTAACTTGAAATTCCTCACACTTTGTACAGTTGTTATGGACACATTGAAGATGTACATGCATGTGTCTGTAGTATTTGTGGTAGAGAATTAATTATGTAATGTTTTAAGAAGTCTGCCCTAGAGATGCGTCAGATGTTTGTAAACATTTATGATAAAGTCAGATGATGTAGGTAACCTATATACAAAACATTACTGTAAATAAGACATATCAAATATTGAATTTTTCAACAACAACCAAAAAAAAAAAAAAAACAACAACAGAAACTAAACTGAAACATTTTTAAAATGCTGCATGTATATCTTCAATGCTTTTATAACAACTATAGTGTGCAAGGTCTGAACATTGTCAAGTAAAAGCTGTGAGAGGAGTTGGTTACACAAAGTAGGTACCATGCTTAAAATAACAGAGATCAACTACATGTAGATTTTTTTTAAGAATGTCCGATCACTTCCAAAACGATAAATATACATCTTCAATGGTTCCATAACAACTTTACAAGGTCTGAAGGATGTCAAATTAATTCTGTAAGAGGAGTTGATTACAAAAATATGTACTGTCTATTCAATGCATGATTAATAAATGACAAAGTTCAGGTAAAGTTTTCCAAAAATGTCTGATCACTTTCAAAAAGACCCATGCACATCTTCAATGTGTCCATAACAACTATACAAAGTTAGTTGTTATTAGTCAAAAACAAATACAGCTTATAGACAAAGTATACAATGTAATAAATCTATAATCACATAAAGGTCAAGAAAGAATAGAAATTGTGCGTATACAATGGTTTGAGGAACGTCAAGTTAAAGGCGTAAGGGGGGTTGAATCCTGCCAAAAAATTAAGGAGCAAAATAAAAGGAGGTACATGTACCATCAATGACGCGTGGGGCCCGGCAAGAGCGGGTAGTGCAGTTGACTCTTCCGTCCCGTCCACACGAACAGCGATTACAACCGTCAGAATGGGAGAAGCTCTGGCCACGGCTGTAGTGAATTCCCTCATACGTACAGTACACCTGTCCTGAGTAACAGAAAAAGAATCCATTCAAAGAATGACTCATAACTATGTCCATAGTACACACTGATGACATGAATTAATCAGTCGGTTAATTAATTACGCAGTTTTATGATATGCCTCCATTCATCGCTGAAAACCAAATATCCCTGATACACCATCTTCACAAGCCAAATCTTTTTTACTCCCATAAGTATATGCGATTGACTGAATATTGTTAGCAGGGAGGGATCTTTATCGTGCCACACCTGCTGTGACACGGGGCCTCGGTTTTTGCGGTCTCATCTGAAGGACCGCCCCCATTTAGTCGCCTCTTACAACAAGCAAGGAATACTGAGGACCTATTATAACTCGGATCCCCACAGGACTAAGTGTATGCGAATCGGACACTTGGATTACGAAGATGCTAATACAATGTACACTAAAACATGATATCGATGCTTAATTCAATTAACAATTAAACATGGCCTGAAAAACGGAGGTCCCGTGTCAAGTTAAGCGTTGGCAGGATGAGGAAAATGAAAAATTAATAAAAATTTATAAAGAATATATTAAAATAAATTTGTGGCACGCCTCTGATGTGAGTGAAATTCTGTTTAAAAATGAGTTTGACATGAACTCTCGACCACTGATGTAGGGATCCCGGTTCGACATGGAATGTGGCACATGCATGGAAACGCATATTCTCTATATCTGGCCATGCATCACGGTAATCGTGCACGATGTGGCTACTATGATGTACATTCGTACAGTTTGTTCAATCTAAATTAGTTCAACCTCTGGTGAAGTGTGAGTACTTGCCACTCGTTGGGGATCCATCTCTGCGATCTTGACGCCGGTGACAGGGGCTGGAAGTGCAGGTGTATGTGGCGTCCATTCTACAGGTGCACTCGTTACAGCCGTCAGACGCCGGGAAATTCCGCCCGGCCAGGTATCGCTCTCCGTGGTACGTGCAATATAACCGTGCTGATCGGAAAAAAATCAAGAATCATTTAAAATGTGATCACTCTTTCATAGCAGAAAATTAATCGTCAAACGTCGATTTGCATAAGAAATGTGGTGAAACGGGGAGGGGGCCTCTGAAATCTAATAAATCCGTTTATAAGTTTTGTTTGAAATAGAAATATTAGAAAGCGAAGTTTTGCTATGAACATCTTTGGTATGATTTGAAGCAGTGGAATACTCGATACTCTCTTACACGATGAACTATCCACGTGACATCGGGACTGATCAGTACAGCGAACTGTCCCGTCAGAGCGACATCTGCACTCATTGCATCCGTCCGCGGCGACGAATCGTTGTCCAGTCGTATACTGCCTATTCAGGTATCTACAGTATACCGACGCTGGAAAATATTAAAACAAATTAATAGGTACTCATGACGTAATCAATTAGACGAGGCCATTTAACTACACACTGTAGAGCATTCAATTATCGTGTTACAATCACTAATTTGAGCCAGTGGATTAGTAGTATTGATTGATTGAATATTGTTTTACGTCCCGCTCGAGAATATTTCATTCATATGGAGACGTCACCACTGCCGGTGAAGGGCTGCAAAATTTAGGCCTATACTCGTCACTTATGGCCTTTGAGCAGGGAGGGATCTTTATCGTGCCACACCTGTTGTGACACGGGACCTCAGTTTTTGCGGTCTCATCCGAAGGACCGCTCCATTTAGTCGCCTCTTACGACAAGCAAGGGGGTACTGAGGACCTATTCTAGCCCGGATCCCCACGGGATGGATTAGTAGTAGTAGTTATATACTAGTCAAAAGCAAATACAACGTGAGCTTATAGACATAGTATACAATGTAATATAAATCTAAAACCAGAGAAAGGTCAAGGAAGAATAGAAATTGTGCTTATACATTGGTATTTCTTAATTCAAAGGGATTCTTAATAAATTTAGTAGTTATAATAATTTTCATTTATTTCCTCCATTTTAATAAACTGGTCAATAAATAAACAAATGATAAACTGACGTACACGCTGGGATTGGATGGGACACACATGTAGACCTGCCGGAATACTGACAGGTACAACGATCTCCGGCTCTGTTTCGGAAGGTATCTCCGACCTGGTACGTTCTGCCGTCCGCCAAACATCTCACGCCTGTGTGTCCGGGCCTTCCATCTGATACTTCAAAATTAATTAAAGAAAAATTGAGCAAGTTCACATACTCCACGCTCCAACATTGCTTGCCAATACCTCGAATAGTGAATGTAATGCTATGCATTACTGGTGGTCAATCAGATGAAAATCATAATTAAAAAAAGATTTTCTTTATATAAAGAGAAAAAGTGCAAGCTCACATACCCTAAACTCCAACATTGCTTGACAATGTCTCACATAATGAATGGTAATGCTATGCAATACTGCAAGAACAGAACAGACGAGTTCAAAATTCTAAGTTCAAAAGGGGCATAACTCCCAGAGAAGTTATTGAATCAGAATTTCCTGAGAATAAGCACATCTACACAGTGTCCTTATTAACTTTAAAAGTTTCAAAAAATTCTGTTGAGCGGTCTCAGAGGAGTTGTGCTGACAAAAAAGGGACTGACGGACTGACTGTATATGTTATACCACCTTTTTAAAAAGGGCATGGACACGATTTGAGCTGAAAATTTTAAAATTTTATTTTTTCCATTTCTACTGTTTGCAATGCTTACATATGTACATGTAACTAAAGTATTTCTAATGGTTGACCAAAATTTGAATATCAGTTTTTGAGTTACAAGTGAGATACAGTGTTCACAATTCGTAGCTATGTAAACAAGGATCGTGCCATGTTTTTGTTTTAAATTACATATAAATTGCTTGATAGAAAATAGCATGTTTAAAGCGAAAAGAATGTGCCAAGCACTAAAAACTATTTTATTGTGTTCAGTATTAACTTGTAAAATGATGAATTGCTTTAAAGGAAACTTTTACTAGTATATTTAACCTATGTAAACAAAAACAAGGCACGGGCCGTGTGCCTTGTTTACACAACAAAGGATTGTGAGCTGTGTACCTCGACAACTGGCATTCAAATTTTTGCTGACCATTAGAAATACCTTAATTAAGCATTTTACGGTTTAAAATGGAAAAATAAAATTTGAAAATTTTCAGCTCAAAGTGTGTTCATGCCCCCTTAAGACATACAACAAGAGCAACGCCAACGTGGCATAATACGCCCGTAGATTTTGCTCAAGGAAAACATATTTTAGTGGGATTCATATTTTAGTGAAGTTAGCACTGGCCTCTGTGAGCTAATTCATTATCATGGTGATCAAATATACCAAGTTAAAATATCCAGGAGCTTACGGTTCGGTTTGTATCCTGCCCACAAGGTTTTCCTTATAAGTGATACTACGACCTTGACCTTTGACCTTGAAAAACAATAGGCACCTTCCTCTCATCATGATGATCAAATATACCAAGTTATAATATCCTGGAGCTTACGGTTCGGTTTGTATCCTGCCCAAAAGGTTTTCCTAAAAAGTGATACTACGACCTTGACCTTTGACCTTGAAAAACAATAGGCATCTTCCTCTCATCATGGTGATCAAATATACCAAGTTATAATATCCTGGAGCTTACGGTTCGGTTTGTATCCTGCCCACAAAGTTTTCCTAATAAGTGATACTACGACCTTGACCTTTGACCTTGAAAAACAATAAGCACCTTCCTCTCATCATGATGATCAAATACACCAAGTTATAATATCCTGGAGCTTACAGTTCGGTTTGTATCCTGCCCACAAGGTTTTCCTAATAAGTGATACTACCGACCTTGACCTTTGATCTCTCACCTTGAAAAATAATAGGCATCTTCCTCTCATCATGGTGATCAAATGTACCAAGTTGTAAAGCCCTAGGGCTTATGGTTCAGTCTGTATCCTGCCCACAAGGTCCGGACAGACGGACGACGCCATACCATAATACGTCCCGTCTTCGACGGGCGTATAAAAACAGAAGGATATAGGTCAACACCAGCAAATCACAGATTTTAGTAAAACAGAACAATAAAAAAATAATAGATAAAACTTGTTAAAATGACAAAATTTTGATGTCAACAGTTTAGAAAAATTACTACTATATAAATATGTATAAATTAATTGTGGATATTCGGGAAACGATTGTATGATTGACATGCATGTACAGTAGATGGTATACCAGAGTAGGAGTTATTGCCCTTGACAACATACTTAGTAATTGGTATATGGAAAATATAAACTTTTTCACTATGAAGATAATTTACCAATGTTTTTTTTATTTTATCCAATGAATAAAATTCCTCTGAAAGATATATTTTTATCATGCATAAAGTGTAATTTATAAAGATTTTTGCAAACACCTATGCCATCACATCTACCATAATTTAATTTAATTCATAAAAGCAACAATGTGGTTAGGGTTGCCTTTCCCTTTAATTAAATGAAATGTATATGAATTATATATCATGCATGAGACTGAAATTTACATTTGTCTTAAAGTGCGGTGATACATATGTATACGTGTTAGTAATAAATTACAAGTAATGTAAATTTTGTATATCTACGTTTTCCTACCTGGACAGCAAACTGATGAAGAAATCGCCGTTCCAACGCAGGAGTACCCAATAGGACATCGGAAATTCCCTTTACGGCAAGGAGGGGCATCGCCCCTGACATTGTAGGGGTTCCCGGTGATGCAAGGGTTATGAGCTATAGGGTAAAATACAATACCACATATTGATAGCGATATATTTAGCTTCTAATAATCATGGTGTGTACAACGGTGCAATATTCCATAATATTTTGAAATATTAGAAAAACTATAGCGTGCCTTTTTTGTTATTTACATTTAAAATCTTGCGTGAAAAATGAAATGATGACTCATTTATGGCCACGTGCTTCTACAGATTTAGTAAGTTTAGTTCCGAGCTGGCGCTGACGTATCTCTGTGCTTTATATTCAATTTTTTTTTCACTTACATTTAGGCAAACTTTTCGTTATTTAAGCAACACATGCTATATATATAACTAACTGGAAAATATTGAAGAATAAAGGAACAGATAGAGCAAGCTATCACTGTGTTGGAATGTCAGTACAAATGTTCCCGAACACCGCTCCATGTCGGAAATGAGGTTTGATGCCGGAAGTGGACTTGGGATCCTAAATGAACCCTACCCTATAAAGTAAATGTGGTTGATTTTTTTTAAAATTTAGTTGAATTGAATTGGCGGCCATTTAAAAATTTGGAAAGTGATTGCTTTCCTTCCTCATGCCCCCCCCCCCCCCCCCCCCCCCCCCCCCCCCCCCCAGTCATTGACACGATTAATGAAATGTATAGTTCCATCTTCGTTTGACCTCGATATCAGCAGCTGGATGATGTTCGGAATCATTGTCCCCGTGTATGAGAATACGACGATGATGTCCGAGGCTTTGGTGGTTTATACAAAACGCTTCTAGTAGGTATGCTCTCAAGCAATATTCCCTTGTTTATGCTGCTTATGTTTTATTTATCAGATCTTGGGGATTGCTAGTATATTACATGTAGTTATACAGATACAATGCAGGTGATATTTGGGTATTTGAAAGACATCGCCAGTTACATCTTGTATTACTTAAAAGAGTAAACGGTAATCTCCGTGCCTTATAAAATATTTCAAATACAGCACAGTTTGCATCAAATATGATCAACTCAATTTTTATTTCACTTCCTTTACAACCCGCGGAACCAACAACCTAGCTAGCAATGTGTGTATGGTTTGGGGGGTTGGGGTTAGATACCCGTTATAACGAACGTGCATGCAGTACTACATATAGATAGCATAGACAACCGTGCAATTTCTAAGCACTTCAAAAAGTCCATGATACATATAGAAATGTTATTAGATTTTTAGTTTTGTAATAGCTCAAAATCATGTTCTGAATAATGGCTGTTGCTATTCACACGATATTCTCATTTCTCTACATTTCACCGATGGAAACATCTTAAATTCAACCGACGCGACACTTTACTCACTTTTACAACAAAATCCGTTCTGATTCTTGTTATCCCCGCTACAGAAGTATCCCTTCGGACAGGTCACGCCCAGGAGACTGCAGATAGGATCACCTCCTACGTCATTGTGATATTTACCGTACGGACATCTCAAGAGAGGAGATTTTGGAGGTACATCTGAAGGGGCATAAAGTTGCACATGTAATTAGTAAATGTTCATATAATCATCCACTTGAAAGGTGCAGATAACGAACAGTGGATAATCTCATAACTCCTACAATGAATACAAAATAAAGAGCTGGGCAAACATGGATCCCTGGACATACCAGAGGTGGAATCAGGTGTCTAGGAGGAGTAAGCATCCCCCTGTCGACCGGTTACACCCGACGTGAGCCCTATGTCTTGATCAGGTAAACAGAGTAATCCGTAGTCAAAATCAGTGTGCCTATTAATCGGTATGAAACACGTCAGACAGCATTTGACTCAATGATAGGTTGTATTCTCAAACTAATTCATTATAACGACAATAGAATTTGCGAAATGCTGACTTTAAACGAGACTGTTGAAACCCTGTAACATCAACTTGTTTGTCAATAGCCTGCCTCAATTTTATAACTGATCATACGCAGAACAAACTCGTGCGCATCGATCGAATCAGTTGTATATTTATTTCAGGTATTCAATGTATAATGAAAGAATTTTGAATGATTTGTGTTTAATGTTTATTGTTAAATAATAATGAAGGTGAGGCTGACCTTTTTGCATCTATATCTTATCTTCACCTTTCGCACTTGAGATTTTTGAAGAGTACTTCGCCCATGGTAAAAATAAGAAAAATCTAATTTTCTAAAAATATGTGCGGTAAATCATTAATTCTATTTCATATTTACAGAAATAGAAAGTGCACGTAACTTTTTACCAAGAGATTTGTATGAAAATATACTTATAAATTCGTTTAAAAATATTTTGATAAAACATGCTCTTCCCAATTCTAGGTGAAATAAATCAAACAGTAATTAAATTTTTATTTGACGAACCCTTCAAAAGGATACAATGCTTACAAATATATAAAGTTACACATTGAATACCTTAAAAGAATTCGTAAGTCAACTTTTAAAGACTTAAAATTGAAAAATAAAGATATGTGTTTCATACAATATTTTATGTACAAGACTTGTGCAGTATTAACAGTATCAATCTAGATAATGACATTTGATTGGGCCCACTACACTGTACAACGACAGAAAACCACACATACTTACACGACACACCACTGCAGAATGTTACAAATGCACAACTCACAAACAAGACCAAGATCAACATTTTAGACACTCGGGATTCCTAGAAGAAGAAAACACAAATGTGTGTTTTGTAAAGTAAAACGCGTTTGATTCATACGGAAAGGCGATAATAATTGGTTGAGAGCTGGGTTTCAAATTGATTCGTATTTGAATATTGAATAGTTTAACATGACAGATTCGTTCTCTCGAGCTGTATATGTCACTGGAAATCACAGAGGGCAAATGTCTACATTGTAATATATGCAAAATTTAGTGTCAACGTGTTGAATTTCAAAGGAAGTCGAGGACATATTGTAATGACATGTTTTCAATATTAGATGTATGGATTCATGACTTGGTCTGTTTATACACAGCCGTGAACCGCTGCAACTATCAAATTTGTTTAATCGTTGTATTTGATCTTTTTAGAATAGAAAATACATACAATGACGGTATTGTTCCAGACCTATCAGAATACATATATTAGTATCTCACAAGTGATCATCTCAAAAGCTTGCAGAAGGTAGAAACTAACTATTCAAAACGACTTATGGGGGTGATCGGTGGGGGAAATAACATATTTTGGATAAATTATTGGTTCTGTATAAAAATAATTTCATTCTAGAAGACATTACATCTAAACAAGCTATCCACACTTTGAACAGGTGCCCGTGTCCTTGACCACAGGCAATGGCGTCGCTTGGGGTCGAATTTTACTATTAAAGAGTACTCTTTGATAGTAAAATTCGACCCCCAAGCGACGCAAATGCCTGTGTCCTAAACCTAACAGAATTCATTTCGATTAACCGATTGTGATTGGTTTTTTTAAGACACATGTTCTTAGTATTTGGAGTAAATAAACTCAATGTGACGTATTGGTACTTGAAAAAAACTGACTACAAGGTCAATCGGTGCTTTTGTTTATTACTGCCAGTTGATATTCTGGAACCCAGGGCCGTAGACTGAGGAAAATGCATGTAACAACAACCCACCGGAGTTTCGCCTGGCATGAATACTAAGCTAGGCTTTGTAATCCCGTTCTCTTTCTCAAAACACGTAATTTAGTTCAACATTACCACATAATTGGTCTCAAACGTTTACTGAATATAACCTTAGCTTATCCAAAACTTAAAGAACTTGTGAAGGTTAATACCAGTTTGCAACCTTTGTTTCAATGAACACAGATAAAATCGTGGTGGTTAGCTTACTTAGTACTTATAAGTTTTGGGACTTCGTATCTGTGTTTTCTCGATATTGAATGCACTCTATATAATCCCCTTTGGATGTTTTAAACTACACAGAAAATTCATATTTAAAACGTTTGGATGAGGAGAAGGTTGGTGGTTTTACATGTATATTGTTTAACATCCCGCTTGAGAATTTTTCACTCATATGGAGACTTCACCATTGCCGGTGAAGGGCTGCAAAATTTAGGTCTATGCGCAGCGCTTACGGCCTTTGAGCAGGGAGGGATCTTTAAAATATCGCGCCACACTTGCTGTGACACGGGGACTTGCGATTTCATCCGAAAGACCGCCCCCATTTAGTCGCCTCTTACGACAAGAAAGGGGTACTGAGGACCTATTATATCCCGGATCCCCACGTACATTGAAGAAGCGTGGATCGTACATGTACACCCTCAGCTAGCGAAGATGGCAAACACGGACTCAGGACACACCAGCGGTGGGGTTAGGTGCCTAGGAAGAGTAAGTATCCCTTATTTACCCGTCACACTCGCCATGAGCCCTCCCCCCACCCCACCCCACCCCACCCACTTGATCAGGTACACGGAGTAATCCGTAGTTAAAATCAGTATGTAAAGAACGGCTTTGAGGTAAACGATTGGTTTGAATAACGTCAGACAACATTCGATCTACCGATCATTATCATAACGACCATAGAATTTGTGCGATGCTGACTTTAAACGAGACTGTTGAAACTCCTGTGACATCAACTTGTTTGTCAGTATGCTGCCTCGATTTAAAAACTGATTATACGCAGAACAAGCTCCTGTAACATCAACTTATACGTCAGTAGCTCGAACCGAAAAATTATCAACCGCAGAACATACTTAAATTGTGTATCGAATCATTTGAGAGACATAAACACCAGCAGGCGATAATGGCATACTGCAACATATAGCCTATACGTGGGATGTTCAGAAGCAGAAGTCATCTTGTTTGTGATTAAGTTGTGTTTTGTTAATTTACCGTCAACATCTGTGTTCAATAAAATATCAAAATAAGAAGCAGATATAGACGACTCTTTTAATTCAAGTTCACTGGGATATATTGAATCGACATATGATCGAATGAAAATTATTATATTTAATAGATAAAACATTGTTGATATACTAGCATCTAAATGTTGGGTTGAAGGCCACAGCAAGATATTTTTTCTTCTCATATATAAGTATTTTTGAGCCGAGTAGAATTCGGAACTGCAGGGTGTCAAGTCCCTATTTATTCCTATATTTTCCTATAAACTTGAAGGTTCCTATATTTTCCCTGTAAGTCATTAAAATCCCTATAAAGCCCTATATATCAACCAAGAAAAAAATAATGAAAGTCCTATTTTCAGAAATGATAAAAAAGAGCCCCCCCCCCCCCCTTTCCAAGTCCAGGAGCTGATGCTAGATTGATATTTCATTAGATTGTAATGAAGAGAATAACTATGATGATTGTATAAGAACTGTCTATTGGATGGAAAACTGTCCACATCTGACAGGATTTTGTCTTTGTTTATGTTTAATATTATTTCTTCTCCAGTAAGACACCAGGCTTGTTAGATTTTTATGCAGAAACAATAAACTTTAATACAAATTCTTTAATAAAAACCCTATTGATTCCCATGAATCTGCTGTGAAAATCCCTATATTTGCCCTGTAAACTGCAAAAAAAAAAACAAAAACCAAACAACATTCCTATAATCCACTATTTTTTTTAGACCAAAAGTGGCTTGACACCCTGGTACTGATATTATATTACATTTTTAAATCTGGAATCAAGACACGATTTGAGCTAAAAAAAAAAAAAAATTCAATTTTATTTTTCCATTTTTAATGTTTAGAATGCTTGACTACAGCTGTATCTCACTAACTCAACAACTGATATTAAAATTTTGGTTGACCATAAGAAATACTTTGGAGTTCGATCCCGGCAGGTAATTTGCTTTTGATAATCAGTTAGTTAGTCATTATGATTTATCTATTTAATTTATTCATTTATCTATTTAATCTAATTTTGGAGTGTTCTTTATTCAAAATATTTTAAAATTACTGGTTTACGACGCGAAAATGTATGCACTGTCTAAACTCTGCATAACCGGAAGTTCTGTCTATCCAAAAAAATGGCAACACAAACACAGGTACTAGACCGCTGTATAGTATGGATTTTTTTTCTTGTACTGTTACATTGTGAAGGAAAATTTGATTGTAAAATATCTATTTGATTATCGACAACCTAATTGCGTTAAGAACATTTTGCAGTGAATATTAGTATGTTGACGGTGCTACCGTTTGAGCGAGCGCAGCTACATACATCATATGTACATGTACACGATTTTGTAATATCCGTACTTTGATCAGGTTCAATTTAAATTTAAACAAGATCTATTTGCCATATATTCAGTACATGAATGGAATTGGGCAGCAGAAACAGTCTATTTTAGTTTTCTCCCAGGGTTTTATATTAAATCATTATTTAATGACGTAGTCATAGGTTCTTGCTAGATTTAGCAGGTTGGGAACACTTCCCCTATAGCGAGATATTCTCGCTAAAACGCGATTATCCCTCTTTAGCGAGAAATAAACATTACCACAAACAGGTGTTTTGGTGTCTTTATTGAAAATAATGGCAAATCCCGTGCAACGCTGAATAAGTGCGACACGCACTCAACATGATGCGAATTGTTTCTATGAAATTGACAACATAGTCATGAAATTGCATATCAAAGTTATCAAAGAGGGAAGCAGTCTGAAATCCAATACACATCGTCAGTGTTTTTGTTTTGATTCAAATATTTGCAGAAGTATCAGACATTTTAGCAATTTTTCTTCTTTTCACGTGAATCACGAAAAGATGTACTCCGCGGGTGTTTTTCTCTATTGTACGGGATATATTTATTCTCGCTAGAGAGGGATAATTGCGTTTTAGCGAGAATATCTCGCTATAATAGGGGAAGTGTTCCCAACCTGGTTTGATCACTTTAAAATACCCAGCATGAATATTTTACAAATATAATATACATGAATTTGATTGAAATATTTTGAAACTAAATACAATATATTTCTGCTGAGTTCACTGTGACTTGCTTAAGCTTTGACGCGCGACTTGTTCTGCACTGTGTGCTTTCGACTGCCCAGTCTACTTTCCTTATTTCTACTGTCAATCTTTCCAAGTCACTAATTGTGACCGTTGAGACAAGCAAAGACTCATAACATCTTAGAACATGACTATAGGCAATTCATTTAACGCGGGAAATATTACGTGGTTGATGGAAACAGTGCATTGTGACGATAGCATTAGCTGTGATTGTTTTTCTTTCAAACCAAGCAATTATCCACAACAAAACGCACGGAGGTATGGGAAAGCTTGTCTGGAATTTAAAATCATTTGTGGTAATTTCCAAACTATTCATTTATTTTATCTACGGGGTCTTCAATGAAGTATACCGCAGTGATGGCAACATTTTTCTGGAAGCATTATGGGTAGTCCCCATCATTTTTCAGCTGATGAAGAGCAAACCACGTGACTTATATGTGTAATTATTGGAGCGAGCTTGTCACGTCGCTTTGCGACTTTTCAGTCGTTAATAGCAAGTGGCATGGATGGTTATCATGGGGAAGGGGGGGGGGGGGGGGGGGGGGGGGGGGTCCATCGTGGTTTGCATTATCGGACATACCACATCTTCACAAGTCAAGGGTTATTGATTCGTTACCTCACACTAGTATGAGATAACGAATCATTAACCAGTGACTTGTAAAGATGGACGTGCCAATTAAGGAAGTAGGTTTAAGCAGAAACATATACCATATCTGGTATATATATGTCTCTGGTGGTTTGCAGTTTGTATTCGATGCCATATTACATATGCCTTTTGTTTACGTATATTGTCCTGGTAGCATGACAAATGGAAATAACAAGTAATTAGATCTGCCAGTGTCAGTCTTATTATGACGTACGTCAAAACGTAGACATGGCGTCACACATAATCTTATCCTGCCTTTCATCAACATTGCACTTTATTAAACATTACGCACTGAATTTTCGAGCTAGGAGACCACAGGATTAGGATGGTAATCCACGTAAGTTCATAAACATAGTCCAAGGTGTGACTTTGCGAGATCTCCGCCATTTTTGACAAGAGACTTTTGAAAAAAAAAAAATCTTGTTAAAGGTTCAGACTTAGCTTGGATTATTTCCTGCGCTCTAGTCATTAGAGCTCGAAATACGAGTCAGCATGAAGCACTGACTCGCTGCGCTTGCTATTACAAGATTTGCAGCATAGTGCACTTTCATGACTTACCAGGTCCAGCATAATCTCTTGATTTAACTATATAGCTTTGATATGTCTTACGGTGTGACCGTTTTTGAGGGCGAAGCAAAAAGTATTGGCATGTATAACTAGATTTAGCTATTTCAAATCTATTATCAAATTAATTTCTAAAAGCATAAAAGTCGAATTTTACTGAGTGAACATATTTCATCCTTGAAATCTGTACAACACATTGCAATAAAAAAATAATTCTTAAACTATGTCCCTTAAGAAGAATTTTGATTCACAATTGTCCAATGTTTAGGATTATTAAGTTGTTGAGCAACAGTTATCCAATCTTCAGAATAGATCAGATTACGCATTGTAAAGTCATCTTACTTTTCTATGCTTCAACGCACACTGGGTAGTGGACAGTTAACAACACAAAAGAAAATCTCTTTTCATGAGAAATCTTAAAATGACCTAGTATTGTAATAATTAGAACAAGTGTTGTGGTTAGTTCAAAGGATAAACACATTCAAAAATTATCATGCAACTTTTTGGCTTTACCGCTGCACTTAAGAAATTCAATCTAATTCAATCTAAACTAACTTAATCAAGCTATTTCAAATAGCTGTATAAAGCTAAATAGCTTAATAAAGCTATATAGCTAAATCAAGAGATTATGCTGGACCTGTTTATGTCAGTCGAACATTTCATGGAAACACATCCTCATTAATGTGTATGGCAATTTCACATTCATATAATATAGAAATGATTTAAATGTATGATTCAGAGTGTTGATGACTTGTTGGTATGTTTGATGTCAATGGGATTCAGTCTTGAAGACGGCCAGGCAGCTGTGCAGAATGGTTATCTTTCAGTGGAGAGAGCAGTTGAATGGTATGTTGAATAGTTATTTATCAGTGGAGAGAGCAGTTGAATGATATGTTGAATAGTTATTTATTAGTGGAGAGAGCATTTGAATGGTATGTTTAATGGTTATCTATGAGTAGAGAGAGCAGTTGAATGGTTATCTATGAGTGGAGAGAGCAGTTGAATGGTATGTTGAATGGTTATCTATCAGTGGAGAGAGCAGTTAATATAATGGAGGAAATCAACTGATGAATAGGTTCATGTGGTTGCATTTTTTTTCAAGTTAGATGCACTTGCTTGTTGTGTTATTAAGAAATTTGTATGAACTGAAATTTTTAGGATACTGGCTGGAAAACCTGTTCAATCGGTGCCTGACACGGGACCAAGACTTCAACTCAGACCGACAGTATGTATATATGAAAAACCAGATTTTTTAGTCACCTGAGTATTTCAGATGTACTATTGCAATATGCTGGTTTCGAGATACGTTGGAGTTATTTCCCTTTGAAGAACTCTCGTACATAGTAAGGAGTGAAACAACTTGTTTACATGCGGGAGTGGACGAATAGAATTCATCACTGTATAAGTAAATGTACTTGATATTTTTCTCATACGCTGTTTCATCACCTGAATTCAACTGATACACAAACTAAGTATGTGATAAATATCCAGGGAGTAATTAAATACATGGAATACTTATTATATCACGTAATTTTGTTGGTTGTAGGTATCATATCCAGGATATTACTTTCAAATATTACATTGCTTTTATGTTTCTACTTTAATAAAACATTTCTTTCGATAATATTTTGTATTTCCTACATTTACACATTTAAAGAGAAGCTGCTTTTAATACATTTCACCGTTTTCCTCACTGACTGTAGGTTCACTCTGTCCCACTTAGGTACTCAAACTTCTACTAAATGTACCTCCTACACAGGAGATCTCTTATCTGGAAACTGGCGTATTAACTTGTGTTTATTATCATGTTAAATGCAGCTGTATTGTATTTTTAAACCTCTGGTATTATGTTTAAAAAATATTAAAAATTTCATTTTATAAACACTTGATTGTATGAGCTGTGACGTTTCACACTGACATTCATGAAGCATGATAATTCAAATATGAAAGTTAGTTTTTATGCCGATCGAAGATTGGGGGGCATATTGTTTTTGTCTTGTCTGTCATTTTGTAATTCTGTCATTCTGTCTGAAACTTTAACCTTGCTAATAACTTTTGAACAGTAAGTGATAGAGCTTTGATATTTCACATGAGTATTCCTTGTGACAAGACCTTTCCGTGGGTACCAACATTTTTGACCCCGTGACCTTGACCTTGGAGTTTTACCTACTTTTTGAAAACTTTAACCTTGCTAATAACTTTTGAACAGTAAGAGATAGAGCTTTGATATTTCACATGAGTATTCCTTGTTACAAGATCTTTCCGTTGGTATTGAACCTTTTGACCTTGACATTTGACCTACTTTAATTTTTTTTTTTACATTGGTCATAACTTCTAAATGGTAAATATTAGAGCTTTCATATTGTACATAAGCATTTCTTTTGACAAGATCTTTCTACTGGTACCAAGATATTTGCCCTTGTGACCTTGGCCATTATCGGGGGCATCTGTGTTTCACAAACACATCTTGTTATATTTACATTCTACTTTCATTTCTGTCAGAATTCCTATAGCCATTAAAATAGATGGATATCTGTACATGTATTAAGATTCATATGAGCAATATGTTCACAACTGCATCACATTCATGAGGAGATGGCTACCGTTACAATTTGTAACAATATCAAAAGCAAAATCATTGGAATTGTACAGTAACTATTACTTCATGGCAGATTCCTTGAAGCCCAGTTTGTTAAACCTTTTTCAAAAGCATCGATCTATTGGATAACGGGAACAAAAATTGTTGATTTCTTGGCTTTGCATTTCTGGGAACTGAGAGGTGGGACCAAATGGTAATAATAAGATATCCTTACTCCAAGACACACAGCTGACTTTTGTTCCTGAATAATTAGGAACATTTTAGATTTTATATCACAGTGAGTTGCTTAAATACAGTGGGTCCCTATTACAGATTTAACTGTAAAAATAACATCACTTCTTGTATAAGCAAGAATTGATAGTTAAAAAAGGTCACAATAATAATTTAAAAATGCAACTGAGTACCCAGCATCAATCGTTGTAAACCACACTTATTATCTCTGTTCACACTAAGGGTACTCAACGGACTCAGCAAGCATGGCTAGTGATGAGTATCCAGGTACTCATTCAAAAAGATGGCGAAGTATTCAGTTACTTAATTTGTTAGAATTCATTCATTGATTGTATAAACTTTCGACAATACCAAAAATGTAACAGGACATGTTTTTGTTTTTAGTTGGAGAACCAGTCCAACCCTTTTGCGAACCCATTAGTCCCTGAGTCAACTGGTTCAGGGCCCCCATCAAACAGTCCAAACATGGCAGTAACAACAGAGCAGTCCTCCGTGACACAGTCGGAGGAAAGTCAGTCCGAAGCAGTCATCAGTAGGCTGCACTTGAGTGATAACCAGAAAAAGCTAAAAGAAGATTTTGAAACCAAGCGAAGAAGAGAGGCAAAAGATGATGCTTTGAAAGAAAAGCAAAGGCGCAAAAGAGTATGTAATTGGCATTTTTTGATTGATTGTCTTCTGGAAATTTTTATTTTGAATTTTGAACAATTTAAGAGTACATGTAGAAATAGTGTACAGGGTTTGACATTTAACTTTTTCTGTGGTGGACTGAAGGACCACCACCTTTCAAATCCAGGCCTGGATTTCTCAAAAGAAACTTCGTCGAAACTTGGATTGAGTTGTCCAAGATTTTTCTTTTATCAAAGAATATTTGAACTTAAGATTCAGATTTTTTTTCAAGAAATCCAAGCCAGACGGACCCTCCAGATTTCAGGTGTTCCTTCAAAAATATTTGTTCTGAAGAAAAAGGCACCATTTTCTCCATTCTATTTACATTATGTCTAATGACATTCTGTACGATTAATGATTTTAAATACTAGTACTTACGACAAAGCTGAGACTATATAATATTCATGTAGATTCAGGCAATAAAAATTATTTATTTAGTTTCCTGTCCCCAAAATAGGGTAGTTAGGTAGGGAATTTTTTTTTTCAATGGAAATGTTAAAAGTAGGAAAAGTTAATGGAAATGTTAAAGTAGGAAAATTCATATCAATTGGAGTTTCAAAACTGCATGTTTATTTGTCAGTTAAACGACCATTGGTTCAGATTAAGGATCCTGAGTACCACATGCCGATGACAGACCTATTCTTTTATGCCAGTGATAAAACTCCCTATGATACTATCTATGTCGGTGAATGGATTTGTTTTGCTTTGTAGCTCAGTGGATAAAGCACCAGACTTGTGTCAGAATAAGCTCAAGTGTCGGATTTGTTCTCAGAAATACCCCCTTTTTTAATAGGAAAATTCTTCACATATATCTTGAACAATGAATTATCATCTGACAGTGTTTTTTGTTGTTTGTTTTCTGGTTTGTGCTATGTAGTGCTATTGAAATTGTTAAAATTTACATTAACAGAAATTCCATTAATGAAAAGGTACATGTATGAGTCCTGTATGAATTATTCAGGACCACGAGAGGGTACTGAAGGAGATTGCCGAGGACAGAGAGAAGAAGAAGATGACTAGTCACCTTAGTAAGACTGAGACGGCTGACAGAGACACCTGTAAGGTGATGACCACACCCCCCTCCACATCCCCCTCAAAGTCAACAGCAGACAGGTGTCAGCTACAGGTAATGTATCAGTGGTAGTGTATAGCTCACCCTATCTCAGGGTTTGAAACTCTTTTGTAAAATTAGCTAGACATGCAGGGCTGCCTGCCAAAGATCTACTAGCCCTGAGAAAATCACTGCCATTTTAAAATTTACATTTTGTATATTTGAATGCAGAGCTGCCTGCCAAAGATCTACTAGCCCTGAGAAAATCACTGCCATTTTAAAATTACTTTTATTACTATTTATATTTGAATGCAGAGCTGCCTGCCAAAGATCTACTAGCCCTGAGAAAATCACTGCCATTTTAAAATTTACATTTTGTATATTTGAATGCAGAGCTGCCTGCCAAAGATCTACTAGCCCTGAGAAAATCACTGCCATTTTAAAATTACTTTTATTACTATTTATATTTGAATGCAGAGCTGCCTGCCAAAGATCTACTAGCCCTGAGAAAATCACTGCCATTTTAAAATTACTTTTATTACTATTTATATTTGAATGCAGAGCTGCCTGCCAAAGATCTACTAGCCCTGAGAAAATCACTGCCATTTTAAAATTACTTTTATTACTATTTATATTTGAATGCAGAGCTGCCTGTCAAAGATCTACTAGCCCTGAGAAAATCACTGCCATTTTAAAATTACTTTTATTACTATTTATATTTGAATGCAGAGCTGCCTGCCAAAGATCTACTAGCCCTGAGAAAATCACTGCCATTTTAAAATTACTTTTATTACTATTTATATTTGAATGCAGAGCTGCCTGCCAAAGATCTACTAGCCCTGAGAAAATCACTGCCATTTTAAAATTACTTTTATTACTATTTATATTTGAATGCAGAGCTGCCTGCCAAAGATCTACTAGCCCTGAGAAAATCACTGCCATTTTTAAATTACTTTTATTACTATCTACATGTATATTTGAATGAAATTGAAAGCGAGTAAGTTACTATAGGACTCGGTATCCATGACTTCGGACCTTAAGGCCCAGGACGGGGCTACATAAAGGGGTTTGAATATTACACAGGAATATATCATAGCAAAATGTTTTAAAGAGTTTCTGGAGAATTAATGGGATGCAAGTTATCAAATGGATATGCAAGCATCCAGGTATGATGTAGATTAAAGCTAGTTCAAACTGAGATCCTCTGGGTCAGGTCGAGGTCACAATAGGGATCCAAATTTTAATCATGACCCTTCAAGGGCTAGGCTTGGGTCTCAATAGTGCTTCGTTAATTTACTATATTTTGGAATATGATTATAGCCATAGCCTTCGAATATCTTCTGCTCAATAACAGCATGGGTATAGTTTGTCAAATTAGTATGGAAATGTCGAAGTTATATTCGCACAAGGCAGGGCGACAGGAATGGTTTGATTTAAAAGTTTTTTCATAGGTATATATGAGGATGATTCTGTACAATTATTTTTCAAAGAGAACCTCAAAAGTACAAGTTGTCATTTCCATTTGTAAGCATCCATAAGTAGTGAAGATTTAATTCTGTTTCATTTATATGAATCCTGAATTACGGCAAAGTCACGAGGGGAACTTAAAGTTTAACATAGGCAGTGATATAAGACTATAAAGGGGAGTTTTCTGAAGATCTTCTTGGCTCCCAGGGAGAGGATGGGTGCACACTTGAAATGGAATGTGTTGAAATTCACTTCTCAAGATCCCCAAGGAAAATTTTGAATTATGCAACCATCTTCATACAGTGTGCATTTAAGTTTGTCCATTCCATGCATATAATCCCAGGACTCTGTGCGAGACCAAAGGAGGGGGTTCAAGTCGAGATATAGAGGAAAAATTCTTTAATACTCTCCAAACCACACTCTCCAGTATCTCAGTTAATCTGCAAGATTTCTCTTATGGTACTCAAGATAGAATTCACTAATTGACCTTTGGGGCCAGGATGAGGCCCTAATGTTTTGCATGGGAAAGTGATGTGGCCATAGGTCTCTGGTTTGTAAAATTATGAATGTTGTATTTTCAGTTACGTCTGCCTGCTGGAGATGTAGTGAAACAGACCCATCCAGCTTCAGAGCCTTTTCAAACTATCTGGGAGTTTGCCACCAAGATTTGTTCCTCTGATGATATTGTGTTGATACAGGTATGTGAATAGCAATTAAATACAGTCCCTGAAATGTTTTACTGTCCCACAGAAGGATAAGAGAATGGGGATTAAAGGTTGAGTGAATATTGACAGAATAGTAAGGGTATGCTTACGGAATGATGAATGAATGCCAGCTGAATGGTGATTGAATGCTGACCGCGATTTTACATTTGCTAAATGCATACTGCAGAATCATCATTGTTCGTGGGGGATTGATGTTTGTGGATTTCGTGGGTCACTCTTACCCACGAAATTACATTTGTACGTGTCCTCGAACATTTTTTTTTAAAACCAAGTAGAGTTATCTCTCCTAGTGACATAATTTCACTTACCTTCAAAATTACGTCCCCACGCACCAGCAAAATTTTGCTTACCCACGAACATTGGCCCCCATGAATTAAAGTGATTTCACAGTATGTAATTGTTCTCCTCATTTTCAACTTTAATGCATATATAAAATTTCATGATTATTTATACTCATACGAATCTTATCTGGAGCTCTGCATTGCCAGGGGATGCCCTGCTTTATGGAGCTCTCGTTATGATTTTGTTCCATACACAGTTTTACACTGGACTGTATGGAACACAGTCCTACACTGTATGGAACCGAGGAATCAATGCAACCATAGTCTGCACAAGAGTGTCAGGAAAAGTAATGGCACTAAACTATGACTAGTATGCTAAACTTTTTCATTTTACGATATGTTGAAGATGGAGACCTGTACCAAAACTGAAATTCGAGGCCCCTGGGTAATGGGTTTTTAGACTACTGAGAGGGCTGTGTGGATATTATAGCAAAAATGATTAATTGAAATATTTAAAAAATATTCGTCATCCCTGAATATCTAGACTACAAACAAGGTGGAGAATTATCATGAATATGGAGACCTCCACCAAAATTGTAGCATTCAATAACTCTGGGTTAGGGATTCTAGCTCCAGGAGGACTATGGTAATCCTATAGCAAAAATGAATTTATTCAAAGTAAAATTCTTCCCTACCCCTGAATATCAAGAACAAGGACTGGATGTGTAGTAAGAATGGACATGAAGGCCTATGTCAAATTTGCGAGGCTCATGGTCCCTTGATCAGGGGTTCAAGTCCAGGAGAGGGGATTTCATTGTGAAATACATGAACTCAACTCAAACCTTGAAGATATAGCACACACAAGGCTAGAAAGGATTTACAGAGGTCCCCAAGGCTAGCTATTAAATTTTCACTGGTCAAATGAAAATCACTGTTCCATTAGACGAAAAAAAATGAAAATTACTTGCATAAACTTCAAAATTATCATTCTGTATAAAAAAAAATTCACCTCTACAGTGAAATATGTTTTTCAATGTAAAACACTCTGGATGTGTGTGTATCTTCTTTTTTAGCCTTTTCCTCATAGAGAGTTCTCCTGTGCGGATGTCAGTTCTTCCCTGCTAGACCTTCAGTTGACCCCCTCAGCTTCCCTCATGGTTAAAAGGAAAGATGTACAGAAGTCTACCACAGGAAATGAAGGTGAGGTCTTAAAGTACTACTACTAAAGGGACATTCCCAGACTAAACTTAATTTTGGCTTAAAATTGGGTCAAGTTGATATAGTTTTCTTGGATACTTTAAAATATTAAATGGCTACATCTTTTTAACTAACTGAGGTGTAGCTTTTGTATTTCACCTACTATTGATGTTGTGACCTTGATATTCACCTCTGACAGACTCTGAAAATTTATAATTTTTGTCATTAACTCTTGAGTCTTTCTAGGTAGAGGTTTGATGTTTTGTTTGTTTAATTTATTATCAAGACAAATCAAAAAGCATGAAAGTATTTGACCTTGTGACCTTTATTGATAATTTTTTTTCTTACTATTCTAAATCTTCGTCAGTTTTAGATGCAAAATATACACATTTATTTGTCACCTGAGTATTAGTTAACAATATCACTCCAAAGTCTACAAAATTTAAAATAATTGTTTAATGTAAATTTTAATATCCAGCAACAATGTAAAATAATGCTTTTAAGATTGTTGGCTTGTCAATTCTGATTATCAATTCCATTTTTATTATGCCCCCCCCCCCCCCCCCCCTTACAAAGAAGAGGGGCATATTGCTTTGCATCTGTCGGTCAGTCGGTTGGTATGTCGGTCGGTCAGTAGACCAAATGTTGTCCACTCAATATCTTGAGAACCATTCACTTGATCATAATGATATTTCATCTGTGTTGGTTATGAGTAGAAGAGGACCCCTATTGTTTTTCAGGTCAAAAGGTCAAGGCTTAATCTACTCTGGACATAGGAATATACTGTCCGCTCAATATCTTGAGATTCCTTTGCTTGACAATCATCAAACTTGGTACACTGGTACACCCTAAGGAGTAGATGACCCCTATTGATTTTGAGGTCACATGGTCAAAGGTCAATGGTTGAACTGTATATATAGTAATATATTGTCTCCTATATTTTAAGAATTATATGCTTGATTGACACCAAACCTGGTACACTGGTACAACATAAGAAGTAGATGACCCCTATTGATTTTTAGGTCACATGGTCAATCCACTCTTGACATAGGAAGATATTGTCTGCTCAATATTTTGAATTGATGATGCTATTATCAATTAAATGATGTGTGTGTATAACCCTTTTCAATTTTGCACCATGGGGGGGCATATGTGTTTTACAAACATCTCTTGTTCATAATTGATTGTCTCCGGAACACAAACCCACAATAAAGGAATCAGCTATGTGCATTAATTAATACATTTAAAAAGGGAGAAGGCTTCCGATAATATCATCGTCATGGATATTGAAATCAGCTCAGCAATGATGAAGTTAATAACTAATCCAAGATTCCTCTGACTCTTAACCCAGCTTTTATATTGTGACATGTGCGAGGGAGAGTCAGAATGGACTCCGTATTGAAAAATGGAAATTCAGTGATGCCAGCTACTGTTGCTGCTTTGCTTACCCTTTACAACTTTATTTCATTTAGCATAGCAGTTCTAAGTCACAAAAGGGAAATTCATTCTTAATTTTGACCACTTGGAATTAATTTGACACGAAAAATCAGCCCATATATAGCCATTTGTTATCTTTCAAACACATACACATGTAGTTCCAATATTCTGTTAAATATGAATATGCATGATTGTATATAATCTACTGAATACAATGTTCATGGTATCATTGATTTTTATTTTTTATTTTTAGCTCTCCCAAGTGAGATTGCCACTGGTTCAACATTCAAATTGTTTGGTCAAGGTCCAACATTAGTAGATCAACGCAATCCTGGGTTCCAGGCACCATTTGTTGTGCCCAATGTTGAAGCAACATCAGTAGGTCAACACAATCCTGGGTTCCAGGCACCATTGGTTGTGCCCAATGTTGAAGCTGAGGAAAGGGGAGGTAAGTGTCTTGACTCTTTCAATGCGTTTGAATTTTATCATGTGTGACTGTAATAGGCATGTGGAAATATAGATGGTGATGCAAACATTGCAAAATAAGCATTTTATCTCAAATGAGCCAAAGGCTCTCATGAATTTTTTTGATGAAATAATATGTCACTTTTCATTTCTTATTAAGGGCTCTGGGGCCTGACCCTTGCATGTCAAATTGAGATATTTTATATCCTTGCAGTTTTTGAAGATACAATGATATCTTTAACTAAAACTTTAAACAACAAATATAGAACAGGTCTGGAGGTCATAAAACTTATACCGTACTCTTACTCAATATCAGCCTTCTATGTTTTGAGTTCTGAGCAAGCTTTGAAACATACTTGAAAAATCTCCATTTGAGTATGAGAATGATTTTATAAAAGTTTTATAACTTTCACTTTTGAGTATGAGTACAATTTAAAGCACAGAGTTTGAGTTTGAAAACATGCTCGAAAAAGTTTAATAACCTCCAGGCCTGGTCAAGTACAACAGACTTTATCTTATCATTACATAAAAATCTTTATGTAATCAGTCGACAATCTACAATGGAAAAAAACATTATCAATAACACAAATATATGTAAGGCAAAGAGAGAAGGGGGGGGGGGGGGGGCAGGCAGTGAATTCTTGAAACACTGATATATTGTATTTTGAACATGTATACAGGTAAACTTTGATACATGTGAAGAACTTTTTACGACCAATCAATACTACACATTGACATTCAAAACAAACACAAGTGTTACCTGTAATGTTTAAAGAATCTGATATACAGTCAAATCTCATTATCTTGAACTCGATGGGATTGAGAAAAAACTTTAAGATACCCAAGAATTTGAGATATTGAGGGTAAAATACTGAAAGAACAAGTATTTTACCCTCAATGTCTTGAATCCTCAGATATTCTGAAGTGGTTGGGATTTTTGAATCACTTCTGAATCAACATATCCATGGTATTCGAGTTATTGGTGTTTGATATACCGAAGTTCAACTGTATATATATATACAAAAAGAGTAAATTCAAGTCTGTTGATTGAAAATGTCAAAGCATGATCACTGGGACCTACAAATTGGGATTTAAAGCTTTCATAGGAGGAATTTTTAATACCGTAGGTTCCTTATTTTACGGGGTACCTAATATTGCGAAATGACTCGTAGACGTCAAATAAATATACATAAATTCGCAAGTGCTCTGTTTATCAAGAGTTTTACATGTATATTAGGAATATGAAAATAAAAGCAAATAATTCTATTTTACGAGTGATGCTTCATGTGAAAATACGCGATGATAAATTCCTTGCATATATTTAGGAATTTACAGTATTTTCTTCTCAAGAGCCACAAGGATACTGTATGTGAAAATAATGTGCAAACCTCCTCATGTGATGTAAATTCAAGTTTGTTCACATCTGACTTCCGATCAATGGCTTGGCTACAATGTGAGTTTAACAGTTTTCCAGGGAAAATGCAACTACTCGGATTAGCAATATGACCTATGGGCCTCATGTTTAATTTTGGCACAGATCATAAGGCAGTATACTTACGATGACTACTAAGGGAAAGGTAACTCTGTATGAATATCATTACTGTAAGTACACTCTACGTTTGATTTTATTTCTCTAGATGAGGAGGAGTTGATGGTAGAGGACAATGAGGAAGGTGGTCAAGATGAAGAAGAAGATGACTACCCTTTTCATCAAGGAATGCCCCCAGGGTTCCCTGCAGCTTTAGGGGGATTAGGTGGTTTACAGCTTGGCATGGGTATGGGTGCAGGTATGGCTTCAAGATGTTTGCATCTGAAATTTGAACATCGTGTGCAGACCTTATGAATGTTATTGTGTCTAGCTGAAGTTTTTTATGCCGCCACCAAGACAGGGTTGGGGCACTGAGTTATACCCCTTTCTGTCCTTCTATATGTCGTTCTTTTATTTGGTCAGTTTTCTGGACTTGTTTTAGCTAATATTTGGCATATTTCTATATATTTTTGTCTCACAGCTCAAGTTCTAGTTTCATGTCATTTGAATTAATTTTACCAAAGTTATTGCAAGTCTCTTAGACTATAAAACTTTTGAATTACTCTCTGTTTTCTAGACTTTTTTGTTTGCTATGCATGTAGATGAGTTGATTTTCAGTATGATTTTTTTTTACTTTGGTGACTTTTTGAGTTTCAAGTCAGTTGACCACAGGCACCTGTTTCATAAACTTGATATAACGTGTTATTATTTAGTAAAGCTTGCAAAATTTATGAAACAAGCACCTGTGCTGTTGACCTAATTTTATTAATTTAAATGTTATTACCTTTAGACTTTGAAAATTTCTATTTCTTCCCAGTTTTCAGACTTTCAGCTCACTCTCAGTCCGGCGTCAGTCCGGCTGTCTCTCTGTAAACTTTCAACATTTTCAACTTCTTCTTCAGAACCACAGAGCTAATTTCAGCCAAACTTGCCACAAAGCATGCTTGGGTAAAGAGGATTATAGTTTGTTCAAATTAACTGCCATGCCCTTTATGAAGAATTGGTAAAAAATTTGTGACATTTTAAAAAAAAATCTATTTCTTAAGAACCACTGGGCCAATTTCTATCAAACTTCTTACAGATCACCCTTGGGTGAAGGGGATTAAAGTTTGTTCAAATGAAGGGCCATGCTCTGTCCAAAGGGGAGATAATTAAGAAAAGGCAAAAATAGGGTGAAGTCATTTAAAAATCTTCATAAGAACCACTAGGCCAGTAAAGTTGAAATTTATATGAATGCTTCCTGACATAAGTGTAGATTCAATTTTTTTTTCAAATCATGGTCCCCGGGTTTAGGATGGGGCCACAATAGGGTACCAAAGTTTCATATGGGAATACATATGGAAACATTTTTGAAAATTTCATACCATGCTTTTTTTTCTTGTGAAATTATATCATGGTTATATCATGGCCCTATGGGACTAGGTTGGGGCTGCAATATTGACTCAAAATTTTTGATGGGAATAAAAATTTAAAAAATTTAAAAAGGGGCATATATGATATAGCCAAGCTGACTCAAGTGAGTCCTTGGGTCTCTTGCTGTGCCCTAGTGAGTTAACTTGTGGTTATATATTTTTATTACCCCTATCTGTCTGTCCATCTGTGTACATTGTTGTTTTGGTGAAATCCTCCTATAGTTTTCAAGCTGGAGTGATGCATTGGGGGAATTGTCTTAGAAAAAGGTACAATGTAAAACAATATGAAGCTAATATGCAGTTTGTTTAGATGGCAGTATAAAGTAATAGCTCTGACATCGTGTTTTTGATATCACTGGTTTAAGATCATAATAGTAATGATGATAATGAAGGAAACTTTACTGGTTATTTTTAAGGTGGAGGAAATCAAGTGGCTTTTGAAGGAGTTGGGCAGCGGTTAGTTCCCTTGGGACACCCAGGGGACGAGGATGTACATCACAATGTTCCAGCAGCTCAATTAGCAGGTAATTATATTTATTTCTGGGAAGAGGATGTTAAGGAAATATTATCATTGTATTCAAAATAAATGTGATAAAAAAAACTTCTGTGCTTTAAACTTTATGTGCCATCATGTTTATTGATAATAAAGCTTTGAGCTCACATAAAAAATGGCATCACAAACAGACTTGATTTCGGTGAATATTGGTGAGAATGCTGTATATGTACTTAGTTTGGTGTATTTAGTGAGATATGGCGCAGTGTGAGCTGTATATGTACTTAGTTTGGTGTATTTAGTGAGATATGGTGCAGTGTGAGCTGTATATGTACTTAGTTTGGTGTATTTAGTGAGATATGGTGCAGTGTGAGCTGTATATGTACTTAGTTTGGTGTATTTAGTGAGATATGGTGCAGTATGAGCTGTATATGTACTTACATGTAGTTTGGTGTATTTAGTGAGATATATGGTGCAGTGTGAGCTGTATATGTACTTAGTTTGGTGTATTTAGTGAGATATGGTGCAGTGTGAGCTGTATATGTACTTAGTTTGGTGTATTTAGTGAGATATGGCGCAGTGTGAGCTGTATATGTACTTAGTTTGGTGTATTTAGTGAGATATATGGTGCAGTGTGAGCTGTATATGTACTTAGTTTGGTGTATTTAGTGAGATATGGTGCAGTGTGAGCTGTATATGTACTTAGTTTGGTGTATTTAGTGAGATATATGGTGCAGTGTGAGCTGTATATGTACTTACATGTAGTTTGGTGTATTTAGTGAGATATGGTGCAGTGTGAGCTGTATATGTACTTAGTTTGGTGTATTTAGTGAGATATGGTGCAGTGTGAGCTGTATATGTACTTAGTTTGGTGTATTTAGTGAGATATATGGTGCAGTGTGAGCTGTATATGTACTTACATGTAGTTTGGTGTATTTAGTGAGATATGGTGCAGTGTGAGCTGTATATGTACCTATTTTGTTGTATTTAGTGAGATATGGCGCAGTCTGAGTTGATACGCTATGGGGTGCTGTCAGGAACTGGCACTTTCTGTGATAATGAATGGAGATTTTCATAATTTTTAGTTCAACCATAAATTAGCACTATTGCTTCACCGCCAAAGCTGCTAAAATAAGAACACTTCGATGAAATGTGATATTTATTGAATCTGAGCAGTAATGAGTTGTTTTCATGGCCACTGTTCAGGAATTTTGGTGCAAGAGTGAGGCTTTATGGTTCATACAATGTAAATCTATGGATTCTTTAAAAATGTTCTTTACCCCTGCACACCTTGAAGGAAAACTATATGAAGAGTATCATAGCCCTCTACCTTGAAATTCATCATTCCTGGTGCAGATGTTGGGCTCTAGGGTGAGGCCTTGATGGATATGTAATAAAACTGCATTTCATATTTAGATACAGTCAAACCTTGTTATCTTGAACTCGGTGGGGATGAGAAAAAACTTCAAGATATCCAAGGATTTGAGATTTTGAGGTTAAAATACGTAAAGAAAATGTAGTTGGGACTTCTAACTCATTTTGACATACCCACGGTATTCGAGATACTGAAGTTCAATTGTATCTCATTCATTGCATATGTGTTATGTGAGGAAATACTATACGCATGGTTATAAAAACCTTGCAGCTGTCTACCAAATATGTGAAATTCCTTAGCTAGGAGTATAGGTTTTAGGGCAGGGCCCAAATGAGAATATAATGAATATGAAATAACCATTTTATCATTAAAAATTATTAAATCATTTAACATATTTTAAAGAAGTAGAGCTACTGACTTTACAGAGACTTCTTTTCAGGAATTGTACAAATTCATGGGAGCAGGGGTCGAAATTAGCGAGAAATACTCGCAAAATGCGAGTACATGTGAAAAATAGCGAGTAAAAATAATGGACACTCGAAAATCTTAGCGAGTGGTGATTTACAAACTATGATCGTATCGTATCCGTTTTATACGGTGATGCGCTATTCGCTTTTCTCAAACTTGCACTCTGAATCATACAAACGCTTACATGAACGACTGATTTCAATAACCGTTTTTATCCGGATTTTTCTTTTATGATTTTTTAAGAAACTCGGAGTCAAACAAATGCTTTAGAGATTGGACATCGCATATCGACATGTGCCACGAGTCCTGTTCACCTATAGGGGTGATTAAATTGAATAATTCCAAGTATGACGTTTTTGTTATTCATTTATCTACAAAAAAATATCGGAATCTATGTTTTACCAAGTCTTCCGGTAGTTATTTTTATCAGAATCATGAGAATGTCATTGTCATATTGAGGTCGGGTTGTAGTGACGACACGGGTGTATTTCTCACCGCGTAGACGATTATCAAAAAAGTCATAGGACTCGTGATCGTGCTGCTTATAAAGCCATGAGTCCTGTATTCGCTTTAAAAAATCACTAGTGACAACCCTGATGTGGCATGAAATTGGAAGACTGGATCTAGACCTGCGGTAAACAAGTACAAGTCGTGGATTAGACTGTTAGAGGTGCGATAATCAAGAGACCTAGCTTTAGACATTGCACCATATGACTTACGTAACTTAGTGTCTTGTCCAAACGCTGCCTGTTGACCCACTAGGCTCAGTAATGATGGGGAAAATCACTGATTGAAAATATATATATATAAAAAGAGCACTGCTTCATTATTTTCATTTTAGCTTGTAGGTTTTCATTTTAGCCTGTGGATTTTTTACCCACAGGCTAAAATTAGCCTGTGGTAGAAAAAGTTAATTTCGACCCCTGTGGGAGTGTAACAACATTCTATATATGAAATATTTATTTTAGAATTTTAGGCTACCCATGAAATCCACGTATATTGATTCCCTTCAAAATATCATTAAATGATTCTAGAAAACATTGTGTATTTTCAGCTGAAAAGGCCAGGGAAAGATTTGCAAATCCAGAACCTGTTGATCCAAACAGACAATTAGCACCAGTGCCTTCAACTTTGACCTATGATGTCAATCATTTAACGCTGTTGTGTATGAACCATATTGCTCAGCGCTTGACCCAACACGATCCACGACATCCTCTTTTATCACTCTCAGGAATTTCTCAAGAGGTGGCACAGAAAATTCTTACTTATCTGCTGAGAGAGAAATTGCTTAAACCCAGAGCTCTGAATGCTTTTATTCCTTGGTAAGAAATAGTGAACATTCAAATTCGATTTATGTAATTAAAATCTGAATTTGACCAAATTTTGATTTTATATTCAGACTTGTAGTGTTTAATTTGTAAGATATACAATGGATGTTCAGAAGTTATATAGCCTTTATATAGTCAGCATCATCGAAAGTGACCAACATACCTTAGATCGAGCTATACTTAAATATTCAGAAGTTTGTAACCTTTACTTTGCTTCCATGTGAAATATGAACTCTATAGTCACATCAAACATGGTTTTCCATGAGTTAATGTCATTAGCATCTTTAGATGATTGATAGTATATTGTTTAACGTCCCTCCTGAGAATTTTTTTACTCATATGGAGACATCACCATTTACCGGTGAAGGGCTGCAAAATTTAGGCCTTAAGCTCGGCGCTTACATCCTTTAAGCAGGGAGGGATCTTTATCATGTCACACCTGCTGTGACACGGGGCCTCGGTTTTTACGGTCTCATCCGAAGGACTGCCCCATTTAGTCGTTTCATGTGACAAGCAAGGGGTAGTGAGGACTTATTCTAACCCAGACCCCCATGGGATGTATAGATGGTAGTGTTTCTCAGTATTTGTCCCCCTCTTTACAGTTGATACAGCCTGTGTTCACTCTGTCAATACAGCTCTGTACCATTTCATATCAAACCCAAGATGTAAACGTAGGTAGTGATTGCTCCTTCACCAAATGCTCGGCATTTAGAAGTAAGAGTCGCAGGCTTTTTGGATGTGACCTTAGAAACGGAGATTCTGTTTTATTGCTCGCATGAGTGCTCAGCAAAGGTGTAAATTTGGGTGACGTCTTAACATCAGTGAAAAATTCTCGAGGGAATGTGAAACTAACAATCAATCAATCATGTAGAATACCTATACTATTAGAATAGTAAAATGCTCACAGAATACCTATACTATTAGAATAGTAAAATGCTCACAGAATACCTATACTATTAGAATAGTAAAATGCTCACAGAATACCTATACTATTAGAATAGTAAAATGCTCACAGAATACCTATACTATTAGAATAGTAAAATGCTCACAGAATACCTATACTATTAGAATATTAAAATGCTCACAGAATACCTATACTATTAGAATAGTAAACTGCTCACAGAATACCTATACTATTAGTATAGTGAAATACTATTAAATGTGTTTGATTTTATCAGCTTCCTGAGAGAGATGATTTTAGACTGTTATCCATACACAACCAACGAACTTCTTCATGCTGTACGGTATGTGTACCTCTTGATGAATACATTGCCTCATATTATATTCATGCCTGCCTACCCAACAACTGGTTGTGATAAAAATTGAGTCTTAGAAAGCTTCATACAAACATATTTTTGGATGAAGATTGGACAAAATTTTATATCACTTTTGGTTGATTTTTATTTTGCCGTTACAAAATGCATGTATACCTAAGTCCTTGTACGGATTTAAAAACAAAAAAGGACTGTTCCTAATTTGTACATCATTGTTAATGGCTGATAGAGTGTTTTATTGCTCAAAGTATAGCTAATTAATTACTTCTGCAGTGAATTTAATCAAAACTCTTGCTAGAAATGTCTATTTCAATGTCGATCAAATTTTGGTTGTTTTTCAGAGATGTATGAAACTGAAAGAAAATGGTGATGCATTTGAAGATGATCGAATATTTACGAGATTTTTTGTGTCTGACAAGCAAAACAAGTTTTTGTTGGCCATAACAGATCGTGACTGCAATTCATTCATCATAGCAATTGTACATGCATGTACAGATGTATTTATTCATTGACATCAGATTCTTTTTTTTTTGTATTTTAGATATCACTGCCAATTACAGACTCTTAGTTTAAAATCTTGCTCATTGATAACAGATGCAGGACTGTTAGAACTAAACAGTAAGTCATACATGTAATTAACTCAGGGATTAGTAGTGGCAGCAGGTTTTGTCTGCAGGATTTTTGTAGAATATGGATAAAAGACATGACATTTCCTGACTAATGATTAAATACAAATCCTGAAAAGGTTATGATCTGTCACTGAATCAGTAGTTTTACATGGATAGATACAACTGCTCAGGTGAGCGATGTAGAAATGTTCTTAAATAGTACAAAATAATACATAATTATATACATGTTTATTGAATCCAATTTTCAGGTTTAAAGAAACTGAAGCATCTGAATCTTAGTGGCTGTAAACAACTCACAGATAAATGTTTAGAAATTGTCAAAGGTTTGTATTATTTTACATCAATAATGAAGGAATTAAACTCACAAATAAATGTTTAGAAATTGTCAAAGGTTTATAGATGTAAACATCTCACAGATAAATGTTTAGAAATTGTTAAAGGTTTTTATTGCTTTTCATCAATGATGACGTCACTGTGATGAATTGTTTTTTTTCTTTGTGTGGATCTTTTGTCTTGACCTACTGTATGTATGTGTAACATTGCTAGGTTTACATGTAACATTGCTAGGTGTGTATGTAACATTACTAGGTGTGTATGTAACATTGCTAGGTGTATATGTAACATTGCTAGGTGTGTATGTAACATTACTAGGTGTACATGTAACATTGCTAGGTGTGTATGTAACATTGCTAGGTGTGTATGTAACATTACTAGATGTGTGTAACATTACTAGGTGTGTATAACATTTCTAGGTGTGTATGTAACATTACTAGGTGTGTATGTAACATTACTAGGTGTACATGTAACATTACTAGGTGTACATGTAACATTACTAGGTGTACATGTAATATTACTAGGTGTGTATATAACATTACTAGGTGTACATGTAACATTACTAGATGTGTATGTAACATTACTAGGTGTGTATGTAACATTACTAGATGTACATGTAACATTGCTAGGTGTATATGTAACATTACTAGGTGTATGTAACATTACTAGGTGTACATGTAATATTACTAGGTGTGTATATAACATTACTAGGTGTACATGTAACATTACTAGATGTGTATGTAACATTACTAGGTGTACATGTAACATTACTAGATGTGTATGTAACATTGCTAGGTGTATATGTAACATTACTAGGTGTATGTAACATTACTAGGTGTACATGTAATATTACTAGGTGTGTATATAACATTACTAGGTGTACATGTAACATTACTAGATGTGTATGTAACATTACTAGGTGTGTATGTAACATTACTAGGTGTACATGTAATATTACTAGGTGTGTATATAACATTACTAGGTGTACATGTAATATTACTAGGTGTGTATGTAACATTACTAGATGTACATGTAACATTACTAGGTGTGTATGTAACATTACTAGGTGTACATGTAACATTACTAGGTGTGTATGTAACATTACTAGGTGTGTATGTAACATTACTAGGTGTACATGTAACATTACTAAGTGTGTATATAACATTACTAGGTGTACATGTAATATTACTAGGTGTGTATGTAACATTACTAGATGTACATGTAACATTACTAGGTGTGTATGTAACATTACTAGGTGTACATGTAACATTACTAGGTGTGTATGTAACATTACTAGGTGTGTATGTAACATTACTAGGTGTGTATGTAACATTACTAGGTGTACATGTAACATTACTAGGTGTACATGTAACATTACTAGGTGTGTATATAACATTACTAGGTGTACATGTAATATTACTAGGTGTGTATGTAACATTACTAGATGTACATGTAACATTACTAGGTGTGTATGTAACATTACTAGGTGTACATGTAACATTACTAGGTGTGTATGTAACATTACTAGGTGTGTATGTAACATTACTAGGTGTGTATGTAACATTACTAGGTGTACATGTAACATTACTAGGTGTACATGTAACATTACTAGGTGTGTATGTAACATTACTAGGTGTACATGTAACATTACTAGGTGTGTGTGTAACATTACTAGGTGTACATGTAACATTACTAGGTGTACATGTAACATTAATAGGTGTGTATGTAACATTACTAGGTGTACATGTAACATTACTAGGTGTGTGTGTAACATTACTAGGTGTGTGTGTAACATTACTAGGTGTACATGTAACATTACTAGGTGTGTATATAACATTACTAGGTGTACATGTAACATTACTAGGTGTGTGTGTAACATTACTAGGTGTGTATGTAACATTACTAGGTGTACATGTAACATTACTAGGTGTGTATATAACATTACTAGGTGTACATGTAATATTACTAGGTGTGTATGTAACATTACTAGATGTACATGTAACATTACTAGGTGTACATGTAATATTACTAGGTGTACATGTAACATTACTAGGTGTACATGTAACATTACTAGGTGTACATGTAACATTACTAGGTGTGTATGTAACATTACCAGGTGTACATGTAACATTACTAGGTGTGTATGTAACATTACTAGGTGTACATGTAACATTACTAGGTGTGTATGTAACATTACTAGGTGTGTATGTAACATTGCTAGGTGTGTATGTAACATTACTAGGTGTGTATGTAACATTACTAGGTGTACATGTAACATTACTAGGTGTGTGTGTAACATTACTAGGTGTACATGTAACATTACTAGGTGTGTATATAACATTACTAGGTGTACATGTAACATTACTAGGTGTACATGTAACATTACTAGGTGTACATGTAACATTACTAGGTGTGTATGTAACATTACTAGGTGTACATGTAACATTACTAGGTGTACATGTAACATTACTAGGTGTGTATGTAACATTACTAGGTGTGTATGTAACATTACTAGATGTACATGTAACATTACTAGGTGTGTATGTAACATTACTAGGTGTACATGTAACATTACTAGGTGTACATGTAACATTACTAGGTGTGTATGTAACATTACTAGGTGTACATGTAACATTACTAGGTGTGTGTGTAACATTACTAGGTGTGTGTGTAACATTACTAGGTGTACATGTAACATTACTAGGTGTGTATATAACATTACTAGCTGTACATGTAACATTACTAGGTGTACATGTAACATTACTAGGTGTGTATATAACATTACTAGGTGCGTATGTAACATTACTAGGTGTACATGTAACATTACTAGGTGTGTATGTAACATTACTAGGTGTGTATGTAACATTACTAGGTGTGTATGTAACATTACTAGGTGTGTATGTAACATTACTAGGTGTGTATGTAACATTACTAGGTGTGTATGTAACATTGCTAGGTGTGTATGTAACATTACTAGGTGCATATGTAACATTACTAGGTGTACATGTAACATTACTAGGTGTACATGTAACATTACTAGGTGTGTATGTAACATTACTAGGTGTGTATATAACATTACTAGGTGTGTATGTAACATTACTAGGTGTGTATGTAACATTGCTAGCTAGGTGTGTATGTAACATTTCTAGGTGTGTATGTAACATTACTAGGTGTGTATGTAACATTGCTAGGTGTGTATGTAACATTACTAGGTGTACATGTAACATTACTAGGTGTGTGTGTAACATTACTAGGTGTACATGTAACATTACTAGGTGTACATGTAACATTACTAGGTGTGTATGTAACATTACTAGGTGTACATGTAACATTACTAGGTGTGTGTGTAACATTACTAGGTGTGTGTGTAACATTACTAGGTGTACATGTAACATTACTAGGTGTGTATATAACATTACTAGGTGTACATGTAACATTACTAGGTGTGTGTGTAACATTACTAGGTGTGTATGTAACATTACTAGGTGTACATGTAACATTACTAGGTGTGTATATAACATTACTAGGTGTACATGTAATATTACTAGGTGTGTATGTAACATTACTAGATGTACATGTAACATTACTAGGTGTACATGTAATATTACTAGGTGTACATGTAACATTACTAGGTGTACATGTAACATTACTAGGTGTACATGTAACATTACTAGGTGTGTATGTAACATTACCAGGTGTACATGTAACATTACTAGGTGTGTATGTAACATTACTAGGTGTACATGTAACATTACTAGGTGTGTATGTAACATTACTAGGTGTGTATGTAACATTGCTAGGTGTGTATGTAACATTACTAGGTGTGTATGTAACATTACTAGGTGTACATGTAACATTACTAGGTGTGTGTGTAACATTACTAGGTGTACATGTAACATTACTAGGTGTGTATATAACATTACTAGGTGTACATGTAACATTACTAGGTGTACATGTAACATTACTAGGTGTACATGTAACATTACTAGGTGTGTATGTAACATTACTAGGTGTACATGTAACATTACTAGGTGTACATGTAACATTACTAGGTGTGTATGTAACATTACTAGGTGTGTATGTAACATTACTAGATGTACATGTAACATTACTAGGTGTGTATGTAACATTACTAGGTGTACATGTAACATTACTAGGTGTACATGTAACATTACTAGGTGTGTATGTAACATTACTAGGTGTACATGTAACATTACTAGGTGTGTGTGTAACATTACTAGGTGTGTGTGTAACATTACTAGGTGTACATGTAACATTACTAGGTGTGTATATAACATTACTAGCTGTACATGTAACATTACTAGGTGTACATGTAACATTACTAGGTGTGTATATAACATTACTAGGTGCGTATGTAACATTACTAGGTGTACATGTAACATTACTAGGTGTGTATGTAACATTACTAGGTGTGTATGTAACATTACTAGGTGTGTATGTAACATTACTAGGTGTGTATGTAACATTACTAGGTGTGTATGTAACATTGCTAGGTGTGTATGTAACATTACTAGGTGCATATGTAACATTACTAGGTGTACATGTAACATTACTAGGTGTACATGTAACATTACTAGGTGTGTATGTAACATTACTAGGTGTGTATATAACATTACTAGGTGTGTATGTAACATTACTAGGTGTGTATGTAACATTGCTAGGTGTGTATGTAACATTGCTAGCTAGGTGTGTATGTAACATTTCTAGGTGTGTATGTAACATTACTAGGTGTGTATGTAACATTGCTAGGTGTGTATGTAACATTACTAGGTGCGTATGTAACATTACTAGGTGTACATGTAACATTACTAGGTGTACATGTAACATTACTAGGTGTGTATGTAACATTACTAGGTGTGTATATAACATTACTAGGTGTGTATGTAACATTACTAGGTGTGTATGTAACATTACTAGGTGTGTATGTAACATTGCTAGGTGTGTATGTAACATTGCTAGGTGTGTATGTAACATTGCTAGCTAGGTGTGTATGTAACATTTCTAGGTGTGTATGTAACATTACTAGGTGTACATGTAACATTGCTAGGTGTGTATGTAACATTACTAGGTGCGTATTGCTAGGTGTATATAACATTACTAGGTGTGTATGTAACATTACTAGGTGTGTATGTAATATTACTAGGTGTGTATGTAACATTACTAGGTGTACATGTAACATTGCTAGGTGTATGTAACATTACTAGGTGTGTATATAACATTACTAGGTGTGTATGTAACATTACTAGGTGTGTATGTAACATTGCTAGGTGTGTATGTAACATTGCTAGGTGTGTATGTAACATTGCTAGGTTTACATGTAACATTGCTAGGTGTATATGTAACATTGCTAGGTGTGTATGTAACATTGCTAGGTGTGTATGTAACATTGCTAGGTTTACATGTAACATTGCTAGGTGTGTATGTAACATTACTAGGTGTGTATGTAACATTACTAGGTGTGTATGTAACATTACTAGGTGTACATGTAACATTACTAGGTGTACATGTAACATTACTAGGTGTGTATGTAACATTACTAGGTGTACATGTAACATTACTAGGTGTGTGTGTAACATTACTAGGTGTACATGTAACATTACTAGGTGTACATGTAACATTACTAGGTGTGTATGTAACATTACTAGGTGTACATGTAACATTACTAGGTGTGTGTGTAACATTACTAGGTGTGTGTGTAACATTACTAGGTGTACATGTAACATTACTAAGTGTGTATATAACATTACTAGGTGTACATGTAACATTACTAGGTGTGTGTGTAACATTACTAGGTGTGTATGTAACATTACTAGGTGTACATGTAACATTACTAGGTGTGTATATAACATTACTAGGTGTACATGTAATATTACTAGGTGTGTATGTAACATTACTAGATGTACATGTAACATTACTAGGTGTACATGTAATATTACTAAGTGTACATGTAACATTACTAGGTGTACATGTAACATTACTAGGTGTACATGTAACATTACTAGGTGTGTATGTAACATTACCAGGTGTACATGTAACATTACTAGGTGTGTATGTAACATTACTAGGTGTACATGTAACATTACTAGGTGTGTATGTAACATTACTAGGTGTGTATGTAACATTGCTAGGTGTGTATGTAACATTACTAGGTGTGTATGTAACATTACTAGGTGTACATGTAACATTACTAGGTGTGTGTGTAACATTACTAGGTGTACATGTAACATTACTAGGTGTGTATATAACATTACTAGGTGTACATGTAACATTACTAGGTGTACATGTAACATTACTAGGTGTACATGTAACATTACTAGGTGTGTATGTAACATTACTAGGTGTACATGTAACATTACTAGGTGTACATGTAACATTACTAGGTGTGTATGTAACATTACTAGGTGTGTATGTAACATTACTAGATGTACATGTAACATTGCTAGGTGTGTATGTAACATTGCTAGGTTTACATGTAACATTGCTAGGTGTGTATGTAACATTACTAGGTGTGTATGTAACATTACTAGGTGTGTATGTAACATTACTAGATGTACATGTAACATTACTAGGTGTGTATGTAACATTACTAGGTGTACATGTAACATTACTAGGTGTACATGTAACATTACTAGGTGTGTATGTAACATTACTAGGTGTACATGTAACATTACTAGGTGTGTGTGTAACATTACTAGGTGTGTGTGTAACATTACTAGGTGTACATGTAACATTACTAGGTGTGTATATAACATTACTAGCTGTACATGTAACATTACTAGGTGTACATGTAACATTACTAGGTGTGTATATAACATTACTAGGTGCGTATGTAACATTACTAGGTGTACATGTAACATTACTAGGTGTGTATGTAACATTACTAGGTGTGTATGTAACATTACTAGGTGTGTATGTAACATTGCTAGGTGTGTATGTAACATTACTAGGTGCGTATGTAACATTACTAGGTGTACATGTAACATTACTAGGTGTACATGTAACATTACTAGGTGTGTATGTAACATTACTAGGTGTGTATATAACATTACTAGGTGTGTATGTAACATTACTAGGTGTGTATGTAACATTGCTAGGTGTGTATGTAACATTGCTAGCTAGGTGTGTATGTAACATTTCTAGGTGTGTATGTAACATTACTAGGTGTGTATGTAACATTGCTAGGTGTGTATGTAACATTACTAGGTGCGTATGTAACATTACTAGGTGTACATGTAACATTACTAGGTGTACATGTAACATTACTAGGTGTGTATGTAACATTACTAGGTGTGTATATAACATTACTAGGTGTGTATGTAACATTGCTAGGTGTGTATGTAACATTGCTAGCTAGGTGTGTATGTAACATTTCTAGGTGTGTATGTAACATTACTAGGTGTACATGTAACATTGCTAGGTGTGTATGTAACATTACTAGGTGCGTATTGCTAGGTGTATATAACATTACTAGGTGTGTATGTAACATTACTAGGTGTGTATGTAATATTACTAGGTGTGTATGTAACATTACTAGGTGTACATGTAACATTGCTAGGTGTATGTAACATTACTAGGTGTGTATATAACATTACTAGGTGTGTATGTAACATTACTAGGTGTGTATGTAACATTGCTAGGTGTGTATGTAACATTGCTAGGTGTGTATGTAACATTGCTAGGTTTACATGTAACATTGCTAGGTGTATATGTAACATTGCTAGGTGTGTATGTAACATTGCTAGGTGTGTATGTAACATTGCTAGGTTTACATGTAACATTGCTAGGTGTGTATGTAACATTACTAGATGTGTATGTAACATTGCTAGGTGTACATGTAACATTACTAGGTGTGTATGTAACATTGCTAGGTGTGTATGTAACATTGCTAGGTGTGTATGTAACATTGCTAGGTGTGTATGTAACATTGCTAGGTGTGTATGTAACATTGCTAGCTAGGTGTGTATGTAACATTGCTAGGTGTGTATGTAACATTGCTAGGTGTGTATGTAACATTGCTAGGTGTACAGGTAACATTTCTAGGTGTGTATGTAACATTACTAGGTGTACATGTAACATTGCTAGGTGTGTATGTAACATTACTAGGTGTACAGGTAACATTACTAGGTGTACAGGTAACATTTCTAGGTGTGTATGTAACATTACTAGGTGTACATGTAACATTGCTAGGTGTGTGTGTAACATTGCTAGGTGTGTATGTAACATTGCTAGGTGTACATGTAACATTGCTAGGTGTGTATGTAACATTGCTAGGTGTGTATGTAACATTGCTAGGTGTACATGTAACATTACTAGGTGTGTATGTAACATTACTAGGTGTGTGTGTAACATTGCTAGGTGTGTATGTAACATTGCTAGGTGTACATGTAACATTGCTAGGTGTGTATGTAACATTGCTAGGTGTGTATGTAACATTGCTAGGTGTGTATGTAACATTGCTAGGTGTACATGTAACATTACTAGGTGTGTATGTAACATTACTAGGTGTGTGTGTAACATTGCTAGGTGTGTATGTAACATTGCTAGGTGTACATGTAACATTGCTAGGTGTGTATGTAACATTGCTAGGTGTGTATGTAACATTGCTAGGTGTGTATGTAACATTGCTAGGTGTGTATGTAACATTGCTAGGTGTACATGTAACATTACTAGGTGTGTATGTAACATTACTAGGTGTACATGTAACATTGCTAGGTGTACATGTAACATTACTAGGTGTGTATGTAACATTACTAGGTGTACAGGTAACATTTCTAGGTGTGTATGTAACATTACTAGGTGTGTATGTAACATTGCTAGGTGTACATGTAACATTACTAGGTGTACATGTAACATTACTAGGTGTGTATGTAACATTACTAGGTGTGTATATAACATTACTAGGTGTGTATGTAACATTACTAGGTGTATATGTAACATTACTAGGTGTGTATGTAACATTGCTAGGTGTGTATGTAACATTGCTAGGTGTGTATGTAACATTGCTAGCTAGGTGTGTATGTAACATTTCTAGGTGTGTATGTAACATTACTAGGTGTACATGTAACATTGCTAGGTGTGTATGTAACATTACTAGGTGTGTATGTAACATTGCTAGGTGTATATAACATTACTAGGTGTGTATGTAACATTACTAGGTGTGTATGTAACATTACTAGGTGTGTATGTAACATTGCTAGGTGTATGTAACATTACTAGGTGTGTATATAACATTACTAGGTGTGTATGTAACATTACTAGGTGTGTATGTAACATTGCTAGGTGTGTATGTAACATTGCTAGGTTTACATGTAACATTGCTAGGTGTATATGTAACATTGCTAGGTGTGTATGTAACATTGCTAGGTGTGTATGTAACATTACTAGATGTGTATGTAACATTGCTAGGTGTACATGTAACATTACTAGGTGTGTATGTAACATTGCTAGGTGTGTATGTAACATTGCTAGGTGTGTATGTAACATTGCTAGGTGTGTATGTAACATTGCTAGGTGTGTATGTAACATTGCTAGCTAGGTGTGTATGTAACATTGCTAGGTGTGTATGTAACATTGCTAGGTGTGTATGTAACATTGCTAGGTGTGTATGTAACATTGCTAGGTGTACAGGTAACATTTCTAGGTGTGTATGTAACATTACTAGGTGTACATGTAACATTGCTAGGTGTGTATGTAACATTACTAGGTGTACAGGTAACATTACTAGGTGTACAGGTAACATTTCTAGGTGTGTATGTAACATTACTAGGTGTACATGTAACATTGCTAGGTGTGTGTGTAACATTGCTAGGTGTGTATGTAACATTGCTAGGTGTACATGTAACATTGCTAGGTGTGTATGTAACATTGCTAGGTGTGTATGTAACATTGCTAGGTGTACATGTAACATTACTAGGTGTGTATGTAACATTACTAGGTGTACAGGTAACATTTCTAGGTGTGTATGTAACATTACTAGGTGTGTATGTAACATTGCTAGGTGTACATGTAACATTACTAGGTGTACATGTAACATTACTAGGTGTGTATGTAACATTACTAGGTGTGTATATAACATTACTAGGTGTGTATGTAACATTACTAGGTGTATATGTAACATTACTAGGTGTGTATGTAACATTGCTAGGTGTGTATGTAACATTGCTAGGTGTGTATGTAACATTGCTAGCTAGGTGTGTATGTAACATTTCTAGGTGTGTATGTAACATTACTAGGTGTACATGTAACATTGCTAGGTGTGTATGTAACATTACTAGGTGTGTATGTAACATTGCTAGGTGTATATAACATTACTAGGTGTGTATGTAACATTACTAGGTGTGTATGTAACATTACTAGGTGTGTATGTAACATTGCTAGGTGTATGTAACATTACTAGGTGTGTATATAACATTACTAGGTGTGTATGTAACATTACTAGGTGTGTATGTAACATTGCTAGGTGTGTATGTAACATTGCTAGGTTTACATGTAACATTGCTAGGTGTATATGTAACATTGCTAGGTGTGTATGTAACATTGCTAGGTGTGTATGTAACATTACTAGATGTGTATGTAACATTGCTAGGTGTACATGTAACATTACTAGGTGTGTATGTAACATTGCTAGGTGTGTATGTAACATTGCTAGGTGTGTATGTAACATTGCTAGGTGTGTATGTAACATTGCTAGGTGTGTATGTAACATTGCTAGCTAGGTGTGTATGTAACATTGCTAGGTGTGTATGTAACATTGCTAGGTGTGTATGTAACATTGCTAGGTGTGTATGTAACATTGCTAGGTGTACAGGTAACATTTCTAGGTGTGTATGTAACATTACTAGGTGTACATGTAACATTGCTAGGTGTGTATGTAACATTACTAGGTGTACAGGTAACATTACTAGGTGTACAGGTAACATTTCTAGGTGTGTATGTAACATTACTAGGTGTACATGTAACATTGCTAGGTGTGTGTGTAACATTGCTAGGTGTGTATGTAACATTGCTAGGTGTACATGTAACATTGCTAGGTGTGTATGTAACATTGCTAGGTGTGTATGTAACATTGCTAGGTGTACATGTAACATTACTAGGTGTGTATGTAACATTACTAGGTGTGTGTGTAACATTGCTAGGTGTGTATGTAACATTGCTAGGTGTACATGTAACATTGCTAGGTGTGTATGTAACATTGCTAGGTGTGTATGTAACATTGCTAGGTGTGTATGTAACATTGCTAGGTGTACATGTAACATTACTAGGTGTGTGTGTAACATTACTAGGTGTGTGTGTAACATTGCTAGGTGTGTATGTAACATTGCTAGGTGTACATGTAACATTGCTAGGTGTGTATGTAACATTGCTAGGTGTGTATGTAACATTGCTAGGTGTGTATGTAACATTGCTAGGTGTACAGGTAACATTTCTAGGTGTGTATGTAACATTACTAGGTGTACATGTAACATTGCTAGGTGTACATGTAACATTACTAGGTGTGTATGTAACATTACTAGGTGTACAGGTAACATTTCTAGGTGTGTATGTAACATTACTAGGTGTGTATGTAACATTGCTAGGTGTACATGTAACATTACTAGGTGTGTATGTAACATTGCTAGGTGTACAGGTAACATTTCTAGGTGTGTATGTAACATTACTAGGTGTGTATGTAACATTGCTAGGTGTGTGTGTAACATTGCTAGGTGTGTGTGTAACATTGCTAGGTGTGTATATAACATTACTACAGTCATAGGACATAATTATTCGCCACTTTCAAAATGGCTGCCATGAAACGCACGTCCACTTGGTGAAGTTTGAAAGTTGTTTGCTGTGGATAGAATTCAAATCTTACCTCAGTATTTGGTCAGATTTCCTTTCATCCTGATTACCTCCTTTAGTCGCCCTGGTTTAGAATTATAAAGGTCCTGTACATAGTTTAATGGAATGTTTTCCCACACAGTCCGAATTTCCACTATAAGATCTTGTCGAGAGTTTATAAAATGGACACGGGTTTCTAGTGTTCTTTTCAAATGTAACCATATGTTCTCTATTATATTTAAATCTGGTGACTGTGCTGGCCATGTTGTTGTATTAATATTGTTGTCAGCTACATAATCTTTAATAATTTTGGCTCGATGAACAGGGGCATTGTCGTCCATGAAAATGTAGTTGTTCTCCGGGAAATGCCTGGCTATTACTGGCCATATATTATCATCAATTATTTGTAAATATCTTGGAGCATTAATGTTACCTTGGATATCAGTCAAAGTGCCCATACCTTGAAAACAAATGCATCCCCAGATCATAACACTTAACTTTCGTCGCGGAGCAGGACACGCGAGTTGGGGGTTATACTTTTCATCCGCTTTTCGCCACACGTATACCTTGTTGTTATCCCCAATAACAATCTGACTCTCATCACTGAAAATCCATTTACACCATTCTTGCTGAACTGTCCAATCTTTCCTCTCCTTGCACCATTTTACATGTTCTTTTTTATTCACTTCATGAACTGCCACTTTCTTCTTTGCAACCCTCCGTACATATCCTAATTTTTTTATTTTTCTTTCAACAGTTTTTGTACAAAATTGATGATTCCTATTTTCATTAATAATGCCTGTTATGTCTTTGTAAGTACGTCTCCGATTTTCTTTGATGACCCTTGAAAGTTTGTTAGAATCCCTCTGTGTGAATAGACACTTACGGCCCCTTCCCGTGCGATTTTTCACATCAGAATGCTGTTTGAATTTCTTAATAACACTTCGCACGGTAGATCTGGGTATTCCTAAAGTCCTTGATAAGTTAGAAACATTTCCGTTCACTTTGTGTGAATTAACTACGAGATTTCTGACTTCAATGCTCAGCTCTTTCCCTTTACGACCCATTTCAATCAACAATGTTTACTAAGTTTATGATCAATAGCAGACGAAAAAATGTATGTGTACACGTCATCAATTTTAGTAGCTTGACCCTGTTGTAAAAATATGAAGGGGAAATTTGTTGTCTATTTATAGCACGGGGGTCTATTTTCGGTTCCTAATCGCAAATACAACGACATTTGCGCACAGGGTGGCGAATAATTATGTCCCATGACTGTAGGTGTGTGTAACATTGCTAGGTGTACATGTAACATTGCTAGGTATGTATGTAACATTGCTAGGTGTATATGTAACATTGCTAGGTGTGTATGTAACATTACTAGGTGTGTATGTAACATTGCTAGGTGTGTGTAACATTACTAGGTGTGTATGTAACATTACTAGGTGTGTATGTAACATTGCTAGGTGTATATGTAACATTGCTAGGTGTACATGTAACATTGCTAGGTGTGTATGTAACATTACTAGGTGTGTATGTAACATTGCTAGGTGTGTATGTAACATTGCTAGGTGTATATAACATTACTAGGTGTGTATGTAACATTACTAGGTGTACATGTAACATTGCTAGGTGTATATAACATTACTAGGTGTGTGTGTAACATTACTAGGTGTGTATGTAACATTGCTAGGTGTGTATGTAACATTACTAGGTGTGTATGTAACATTGCTAGGTGTACATGTAACATTACTAGGTGTGTATGTAACATTACTAGGTGTGTATGTAACATTACTAGGTGTGTATGTAACATTGCTAGGTGTGTATGTAACATTACTAGGTGTGTATGTAACATTGCTAGGTGTACATGTAACATTACTAGGTGTACATGTAACATTACTAGGTGTACATGTAACATTACTAGGTGTGTATGTAACATTGCTAGGTGTGTATGTAACATTACTAGGTGTGTATGTAACATTGCTAGGTGTATATAACATTACTAGGTGTGTATGTAACATTGCTAGGTGTATATAACATTACTAGGTGTGTATGTAACATTACTAGGTGTGTATGTAACATTGCTAGGTGTATATAACATTACTAGGTGTACATGTAACATTGCTAGGTGTGTATGTAACATTACTAGGTGTACAGGTAACATTGCTAGGTGTGTATGTAACATTACTAGGTGTGTATGTAACATTGCTAGGTGTGTATGTAACATTGCTAGGTGTATATAACATTACTAGGTGTGTGTGTAACATTACTAGGTGTGTGTAACATTACTAGGTGTGTATGTAACATTGCTAGGTGTGTATGTAACATTACTAGGTGTGTATGTAACATTGCTAGGTGTGTATGTAACATTACTAGGTGTACATGTAACATTACTAGGTGTACATGTAACATTGCTAGGTGTGTATGTAACATTACTAGGTGTACATGTAACATTGCTAGGTGTGTATGTAACATTGCTAGGTGTGTATGTAACATTGCTAGGTGTACATGTAACATTGCTAGGTGTACATGTAACATTACTAGGTGTACATGTAACATTGCTAGGTGTGTATGTAACATTACTAGGTGTACATGTAACATTGCTAGGTGTGTATGTAACATTGCTAGGTGTACAGGTAACATTTCTAGGTGTGTATGTAACATTACTAGGTGTACATGTAACATTGCTAGGTGTGTATGTAACATTGCTAGGTGTGTATGTAACGTTACTAGGTGTGTGTGTAACATTGCTAGGTGTGTATGTAATATTACTAGGTGTGTGTGTAACATTGCTAGGTGTACATGTAACATTACTAGGTGTGTATGTAACATTACTAGGTGTGTATGTAACATTGCTAGGTGTGTATGTAACATTACTAGGTGTGTATTTAACATTGCTAGGTGTGTGTGTAACATTGCTAGGTGTGTATGTAATATTACTAGGTGTGTGTGTAACATTGCTAGGTGTACATGTAACATTACTAGGTGTGTGTGTAACATTGCTAGGTGTGTATGTAACATTACTAGGTGTGTATGTAACATTACTAGGTGTGTATGTAACATTGCTAGGTGTGTATGTAACATTACTAGGTGTGTATGTAACATTGCTAGGTGTACATGTAACATTGCTAGGTGTACAGGTAACATTTCTAGGTGTGTATGTAACATTACTAGGTGTACATGTAACATTGCTAGGTGTGTATGTAATATTACTAGGTATATGTAACATTGCTAGGTGTGTATGTAACATTACTAGGTGTGTATGTAACATTGCTAGGTGTGTGTGTAACATTGCTAGGTGTGTATGTAATATTACTAGGTGTGTGTGTAACATTGCTAGGTGTACATGTAACATTACTAGGTGTGTATGTAACATTGCTAGGTGTGTATGTAACATTTCTAGGTGTGTATGTAACATTACTAGGTGTGTATATAACATTACTAGGTGTGTATGTAACATTACTAGGTGTGTATGTAACATTACTAGGTGTGTATGTAACATTACTAGGTGTACATGTAACATTACTAGGTGTGCGTGTAACATTACTAGGTGTGTATGTAACATTGCTAGGTGTGTATGTAACATTACTAGGTGTGTATGTAACATTGCTAGGTGTGTATGTAACATTACTAGGTGTGTATGTAACATTGCTAGGTGTGTGTGTAACATTGCTAGGTGTGTATGTAATATTACTAGGTGTGTATGTAACATTACTAGGTGTGTGTGTAACATTGCTAGGTGTGTGTGTAATATTACTAGGTGTGTGTGTAACATTACTAGGTGTGTATGTAACATTATTTTTTCTGTTTCTTTACAGACATGCCCTGCCTTGTCTCCCTTATCCTAGATGGGACCGGTATCACAGAGGCAGGGTTTATTGGAGTCATACCCAGCCTACCTTCCTGTCTACAAGCTATCAACCTAAACCGAACCAATGTTACAGAAAATATATTTTCTCATTTAAAAGGTAATTTTTTTTCTCCGTAACCAATTTAATCAATATTACACTCTTGTACAATGTACTTTTGCTCCTCCATAATACACAGTGAATAGTATCCAGATGTACATCAAAGGGAAATGGCAAACTTGTAAGTTAATAGCATTGATAGTTTAAAAGTCGAAGAATTTTATCTTGAAATATTTCATACAAATTTCATTGGTTTTTTGGGTTTTTTTTTACATTCTTGAGTAGAGAATTTATTAGTTTAAAAGTTTAATCTGTAAAATTTGATCATGAAATATTTGATGCAAATTACATGTAATATGTTTTTTACATCTTGCATGTAGAATTTTTAGTTTATAAAACTTAGATGTGCATCTTCTCCATAGGGGAGCATTTTTGTGCTAGTGATCAATTGTGGCTGTAGTCCTTTCGTGATTAATTAGCTTTGGGTATGCCAATTAATGATTAATTACCACCAGCTTACCAGGCCAAGTATTGGATACACCCATTGGCAAGATAATTTAATATTCAATCGAAAATTACTTCTGTTTCTGCAGACTGTAAAAGAGGTCATTTAAAAATCTTCTTCTTTAGAACCACTGGGCAGGAAAAGTTGAAATCTATATGAAAGCTTCTTTACATAGTGCAGATTCAAGTTTGTTCAAATCATGGTCCCCTGGGGTAGGATGGGGCAACAAAAGGGGATCAAAGTTTTACATGTGAATACATAGGGAAAATCTAAAAATCTTCAAAAATCATTAGGCCAGAAAAGCTGAAATTTAATATGAAAGCTTCCTGATATAGTGCAGATTCAAGTTTTTCAAAATCATGGCCCCTGGGGATAGGGTGGGGCCACAATAGGGGATCAAAGTTTTATATGCTGATATAAATGGGAAATATCTTTCAAAATGAATGTTTAAGCTAGGACTTTCATAAATAGAGCTTAAAGTAGGTCAAACAGTTTTCCAGATTTTTTTTGTTATTATAATGAATACATGTATTGCTGTAGTCACAACCTTCAGAGAAATACAGACTGAAATAGTTTGCATTTCAGCCTGATTGGTGCACCATGACCCTACTTAAGAGCTAAAAGCAGGTCAAATAGTTTCCTGGACTTTTTTTTCATTATGGATACAGCTGTTGCACTGAAATTTTGTCATCATTGTCCGACGGCATATTTTGTACTGTTTGTGGTACTCTTGTTTTTTTTTATTGCCGTAGGGAGATATTTTCCCTATGTATGGTATTTTAATCCATAGACCTAATTTTTTACTTTTATTTTTCAGAATTAGAAAACTTAAAGGTTTTACATGTAGAACACACTAAGGTAAAATTCATTTATAGTACTAACACAGTAATGCATTTAACTGATATACAGTCATTTAGATAGTTAGGCTGTTCTTGGTGTGCTGGTTTTGACTGCAGATTGGTTTTGACTGCAGATTACTCCATTTACTTGATCAAGACATAGGACTGACGGCTGGTGTGACCGGACAACAGGAGGATGTTTACTCCTCTCCGGTGCCTGTCCCCACTTCTTGTATATCCAGGATTCCGCGTATGCCCAACTCTTTGTTTTGTATTCCTTGTGGGAGTTATGAGATTGATCGCTGTTCGTTATCTTCACCTTTCTTAGATGTACTGAATTTGATCAAACTTCCAGTTTTGTTGATACATGGATTGTAATTCAGTGTTCTTCCTGTGCCATTGTACCACAGTGTTCTCTTAACTTTGTGGTCTGTAAAAGCCACAGACTAAATAGAAAGATGGTATTCAACAGAAAGGTCTGCAACCACTGTATGATTGATCAAGGGTTCATTTTGAAATTATTTGCTCCCTGTCCCTGTGGGGGCTGAAGAATGTGGTAGATAGTGAGCCAAAAGGTCAAAGTCAGAGGTTATTGATTGATAAAGGTCAAGTACATTTTGTAGGTTTGTAGATTATTAGGTATAGACCAGTAACTGTGCATTCTGTAGATTTATAGATTATCAGGTTTGTGGATAATATCAGGTTTGTGGATTAGAGATATTAAGTAAATTTACTGTATATTCTGTAGGTTTATAAATGATCAGATTTGTGGATTATCAGGTTTGTGGATTATCAAAAATAAGTAAATTTACTGTACATTTTGTAGATTTGCGGATAATCAGAGATAGATAAATTTACTGTACATTATGTACTAGATTTATGGATTATCAGAGATAAGTAAATTTACTGTACATTTTGTAAATTTGTGGATTAACAAGTTTGTGGATTAACAGAAATAGATAAGTTTACTGTACATTATGTAGGTATGTGGATTATCAGAGATAAGTAAATTTACTGTACATTCTGTAGATTTGCAGATTATGAAATTTGTGGATTAACAGAAATAGATAAGTTTACTGTACATTATGTAGGTATGTGGATTATCAGGGATAAGTAAATTTACTGTACACTCTGTAGATTTGCAGATTAACAAGTTTGTGGATTAACAGAAATAGATACATTTACTGTACATTTTGTAGATTTGTGGATTATCAGGGATAAGTAAATTTACTGTACATTTTGTAGATTTGTGGATTATCAGAGATAGATAAATTTACTGTACATTTTGTAGGTTTGCGGATTATCAGGGATAAGTAAATTTACTGTATATTCTGTTGGTTTGTGGATTAACAGGGATAAGTAAATTTACTGTACATTCTGTTGGTTTGTGGATTAACAGGGATACGTAAATTTACTGTATATTCTGTAGATTTGTGGATTATCAGGGATAAGTAAATTTACTGTACATTTTGTAGATTTGTGGATTATCAGGGATAAGTAAATTTACTGTACATTTTGTAGATTTGTGGATTATCAGGATTAAGTAAATTGACTGTATATTCTGTTGGTTTGTGGATTAACAGAGGGATAAGTAAATTTACTGTACATTCTGTTGGTTTGTGGATTAACAGGGATAAGTAAATTTACTGTATATTCTGTAGATTTGTGGATTATCAGGGATAAGTAAATTTACTGTACATTTTGTAGATTTGTGTATTATCAGGGATAAGTAAATTTACTGTACATTTTGTAGATTTGTGGATTATCAGGATTAAGTAAATTGACTGTATATTCTGTTGGTTTGTGGATTAACAGAGGGATAAGTAAATTTACTGTACATTCTGTTGGTTTGTGGATTAACAGGGATAAGTAAATTTACTGTATATTCTGTAGATTTGCGGATTATCAGGGATAAGTAAATTTACTGTACATTTTGTAGGTTTGTGGATTATCAGGGATAAGTAAATTTACTGTACATTCTGTAGATTTGTGGATTATCAGGGATAAGTGAATTTACTGCATATTCTGTAGATTTATGGATTATCAGGGATTAATAAATTTACTGTACATTTTGTAGATTTGTGGATTATCAGGGATAGATAAATTTACTGTGCATTTTGTAGATTTGTGGATTATCAGGGATAAGTAAATTTACTGTACATTCTGTTGGTTTGTGGATTAACAGGGATAAGTAAATTTACTGTACATTCTGTTGGTTTGTGGATTAACAGGGATAAGTAAATTTACTGTACATTCTGTTGGTTTGTGGATTAACAGGGATAAGTAAATTTACTGTACATTCTGTAGGTTTGTGGATTATCAGGGATAAGTAAATTTACTGTACATTTTGTAGGTTTGCGGATTATCAGAGATAAGTAAATTTACTGTACATTTTGTAGGTTGCGGATTATCAGAGATAAATAAATTTACTGTACATTTTGTAGGTTTGCGGATTATCAGGGATAAGTAAATTTACTGTACATTTTGTAGATTTGTGGATTATCAGGGATAAGTAAATTTACTGTACATTTTGTAGGTTTGTGGATTATCAGGGATAAGTAAATTTACTGTACATTCTGTTGGTTTGCGGATTAACAGGGATATTAAAGTAAATTTACTGTACATTTTGTAGATTTGTGGATTATCAGAGATAAGTAAATTTACTGTACATTTTGTAGGTTTGCGGATTAACAGGGATATTAAAGTAAATTTACTGTACATTTTGTAGGGTTGTGGATTATCAGGGATAAGTAAATTTACTGTACATTTTGTAGGTTTGCGGATTAACAGGGATATTAAAGTAAATTTACTGTACATTTTGTAGGTTTGCGGATTATCAGGGATAAGTAAATTTACTGTACATTTTTTAGGTTTGCGGATTATTTGGGATAAGTAGATTTACTGTACATTTTGTAGGTTTGTGGATTAACAGGAATAAATCAGCTGAGGAAGTTGGAAGCTGTAGATGTCTCTCAGACAGACATAGAGGCAGAGGCTTTATTGTGTGTAGGAGACAGCGTGACATGTCTAGCCATCTCTAATACCCAACGGATCAATGGAGACCAGGCTCTGCAGTACATACAAAGTAAGGTCTACCTCCTGGGTATCTCTAACTGTTGCTGTAATAAGACAAATTCTAGCCTAGCTCCATCATCATAAACTGGGAGAGTAAACTCAAGTCAGATTTGAGACTTTGTATTCGACTGGTTTGTTAAAATTGCATGAATATTTTATTACTTATCACCCTCCACACTCCCCCCTCCACACTCCGAAAATGAAGTTTAAGGGAATGTACTGGAATCGCCTTGTCTGTTTATAGTTATAATTTGTGCATAGTGTATGTTTAACACTGATGAACAGTTTTGATTGAAACTTTATGTACATCTTATAGGAATAATGAAGTTGTGCACCTTCTGATTTGATTGCATTCTGGGTAATTAAGGATATTTTTTCCCCATTTTTAGATGGTACTATATTGTCCAGAATATATCTTATAAGCCAATGAACAGATTTGATTCAAACTTGGTGTATATATTATGTATATGATGAAGTTGTGCACCAGTCCTGTCATTTGTATTGAGATTCTGTAACGTTCACGGAAGTTATGGATTTAATATTTGTCTTTGACAAAACATTATAAAGTCAAGTTTGTTAAATGACTGTATATTGTTAGTACAGTGTAATGTTCTTACAGGGTGATTATTAATCAATTAATCAATCAATCAATTAACGTTCTGATTATTGCTTTGAAACTCGAAAATAAAAGACGTGTAGTTATTACTACAAGTCCTTCCTCGTTTGTCTTTGCTAGGGCTGTCACTGAGGAGTTTGAGTTTACCCAGCAGATTAACCACTACCGATGCAGGTCTACAGTTTATTAGTCGTAAGTACTAACTCGCGTATCTAACCCAGATATTGATAAGGACCAGATTTTTATACGCCCGTCTTAAGACGGGCCGTATTATGTTATGGCCTTCATGTCCGTCCGTCTGTCCGTCCGTCTGTTAGCTTTTTCGTGTCCGGCTCATAACTTAAATACTATAAGGCCTAGAATAATCAAACTTTGTCAGTTGATACATCTTGGGTAGAAGGTGTGTCGCACATTAAAACCAGGTCGCTGTGACTTTTAATTAAGAAGATATGGCCAAATATGGTAAAACCCTGTCCGGCTCATAACTTGAAAACTATTTGATCTAGAATCATGAAACTTGGTCATCTTATGCATCTTAGGTAGAAGGTGTGTCGCACTGTACTTTAAGGTCACTGTGACATTTAGTTGAAGTGATTTTTTGAAAAAAGTATGTTATAATTGGTACAATCCCTACTCATATAAGAGTTTTGTAGAAAACCTCATTCAAAAATGTTACATCAAGAAAACACATATTTTTTTTATGATATACTGTACAGCTTCTTTTTAGCCTATGTAATGTTTCCTTTGTTTCTAACAATAACATGAGAAATTCCACTTGTCCCATGGGAGTAGCATGCAAAGGGCATTTTGACAAGACTAATTAATGAGTTTTGTGTAGAGCATCTCTGATCAACATGATCAAGCAGGTGTTATCTTTATCTCTAGGGAATTGGGCAGAGAGATCTTAGCCTCTTAATTGCAGATATACCAGAAATTATTTGTGAAAGTGAATTTGTTTGTTGTGGTTAGTCTTTATTTTCAAAATTAATTTGACATTGTACTATATAATTTTTAATTTTTTTTCTCAGCAACCTATATGCAGAGTATCATTTCTCACTAAGACAACAAATGGTTGCAATATGTATAAAGGCCTATTTTAATGATTAGTATTTTGATGTTTTGTTATGGCTGTGGCATTGTTCAGAAAAAAGATATACAATGAACAAAGCTGCAGATTGGGCATTTGTGTAAATCTGAACAGATGAAATAGTATTGCAATAACCATATTAAAAAATGTTAATTCAAGAAACTACACATTCTTCATTATATACACTGTACTATACAGCAGTATATAACAAACAAATTATTTCTTTTGTGTCAGTAACAAGAGAAATTTCCCTTGTCCCATGGGTGTAATTATCAAGCAATTCAGGAGGCATTTTGCTAACAGAAAAATTGCATTCTGTCAAATTACAGATTAATTAATGAGTTTAGAAGATTTCTGTTACAGCAATCTGATCAAGGAGGTGCTATCTATATCTCTTGCAATCGGGAATTGGGCAGAGGAATCTGGCCTTCTAATTGATCTGTCAAATTTTAGAACAGTTCTAAGTGGTAGCCATTACTTTGAAAGTTAATTTGGTATAAAGTTTAAGAATTAATATGATATTGTAAAATATATTTTTATTTTATATCTCAACAACAAGGTGCAGATTGTCATGTCTCACTAAGATGACAGTTTTACAGTCTAAGAATAAACATAATGACTAATGTTTGATGTTTTATTACGCTGTGCATTGTTCTTCATTCCTTAAAATACAATGAGCAAAGCTGCAGATGTGCATTTCTCAAGTCTAACACAACCAGTTGAGAAATATATGATGTATTATTTTTTTCTAATTAATAACTACACCATAGGAGATGCACCAGTATTTGAAATAACCGTTTTTAATCTATATTTATTTATATTGACATCACCATGCATATTTTACTTTTATACTTGAAGATTTGACAAAGGCAGATACTGATATATGTATTTTTTGATATGTTGAATAAATCAACCTTTTTGAGTACTCCCATTTATTGTAAGTTGTTTGCTTGGATAAAGGGCTATCTTGCACTTTAATCATTTCATTGAAACCATTTGGGAAAATGTTTTTATATCCTTTTAAAAATCATTAAGCTTACATTATCAATATTTGAAGCAATGTCACATGAGGCCATAAAGTAGGTAAGATTCTTAAAGGAAGGTTGACATTTGGTTCCATGCATACCTATCTCTTCATGGTGATATGTTCATGTTAACAATATGTGACGGGCGTATCATGTGCCGTGGCGGTGCACTTTATTATTTTTGGTTTGTTTTTGTTTAAATTTTTTACTGTAACAAATTTATGCATTTTATGGTAGCAGAATTTGAAGTTTGAATAAAGAAAAATGCTTGAGTCATCTGTCATTCAGAAATTAGTATTTTGATCATAGATATTAATTTCACATTCCAGAAATGCCATTATCTGAGCTTGATCTAACCAACTACATCAGTGTGGGGGACATGGGAATGATTCATATCGGAAAGATACAAACGTACGTATTGCAGTGTAATGTGACTGTAAGCCTTATCCATTTCTTCAGAAGTCTGAGAACTTCATACAGAATTCCACTGTGACACCAAAATACAAATGCTGTGGCGCACCATGGTTGATGGCAATGGTTGTTTTTGAGCTTCGCGTATTTGTGTGTGTGTGTTTTTGAAGTTACTGTACAGTCAGGTTTTCCGTCTGTCATAACCTACAAACTTTGTAAAGGTAGAAGATACAGTTTTATGTTGGTGTGTCTATTCCTTGTATGAAGGTCATGAAACAATAATTCCAATGTTATTTATTACAATTGTTTTGATTGGACAAAAATAAAGCTGAACAAGAGTTTATACATCAATAAATCCGAAAACGCGATGTATTCATACACACCTGAAAACAAATAACATAATGCGCGGAAACTATTCACATTTTTGTAATTGTTAATAAAGTGAATCAAATGGAATTATAAGAATCAAACATTCTTTTTGAAGAATTTATCGATGTGTAAACTCCGGACATTTTACTCACAAACTTAACATAAAAGTGCTTCGCACTTTTATTCAGTTTGTGAGTAAAATGTCTGGAGTTTACACATCAATAAATTCTTCAAAAAGAATGTTTAATCCTATATTAAGTACATGTGTATATGTTGCAGGATTCTAACTGACAGAATTGTTATGTTAGCCCGAGGGTGTGCAATAAGGTCATGAATTTTACAATTGACCTGCATTTTCTGGATGAGTAAACAAGTTGAATATTGCAAGCGAGTTCAGTATTTCTAGTACAAATACCTGTTAGTCTACATTGAAGAAGTCTGATAGGTTGAAACAGATTAGCTTCAAATACTGCAATATGTCATGGACCAGTGACCATAAAATTTAGAGGGCGGGACAGGTTAAATTGATAGTAAATATATACAATGTACTGCCTATAGTGATGAAAAGTATGATAGAAGTGTGTATTTTCATATGTTGTTTTATGTCACATTAGATAATTTTTAAATGCCTGTCGTAGACCGGTCATTATTATAGTATGTCACAATGTGTAGTATACATCTGAACTAGGGGGATCGGAAATTTTTTTGTGCGACTATTAAATGAGTACATACACATTCAATTTCACTTTTATTACAGTTGAATTTTTTTAAAACCCAAAATTCGAATCCCGGTCTGATCCATTGCATTTTCTCCCTTCATGTTACACTTATATGCAATACTTACATTTCTTGTAATTTTTAAGTTATTCATGTGTTATCATGAAGACTAATGGACTTTTATTTATAGATTGAAGAAACTTCTTCTCAGCAACACGAAGATCACTGACGTTGGAATGACTCATTTAAAAGGTATGCACAGCTTTTAAAGGGACATCACTGCTGCCAAAATCATATTACCAATTGTAACCAAACTGACTGAAAAAGCTTTAGAGTACATAAAAATAACCACCGACATAATTATTAAAATCCATACATCTTGTAATTTTAAGTCATAGTTTTGACTTTAGAATTTCATTTATTTATACAGAAACAATTAATGGCCAAAACATTGAATGGAGGTATTAGAATAATTCATTGTAGAAAATTTTACATAATTTTCATAAAATTCGATGGAGGTTGCTTTTTTTCGCTCTCAGATTTATTCATTATGCTTGTGGTTTAATCAGAGGTCAGCATTAAATAGTATTTGTGTCCTCATTGACAGCTAATGTCCCTTTAAGGAATAAATATCTGGGTTATTAGTTGTATTGTGGAGATATAAAAACATTGGAATATCGTACAGTAATGATTACTGTTATAATGTTCAATCTACTCTTTTTATACTTTCCATATTATAAACAAAATAGACATATACACAGCTTTAGCTTTTTATTGCATATTCAGAGGTCAATTTACTAAGAAATAATATAGATTTATTACTGACGAAATATTAGTTAGATAAATGTAAACTTAACATTGATGTTTTAAGACTGTAAGTTTGGCCTGTGATGCTTCCATAATCTATACCTTGCAGTGTGGCTTCTGTGCGATGGCAGGCAGTGACTGTGAGGATTTTTGTTCAAAATTACAGACACTGTGATCTCTATAATTATGATATTGTTTAGTTTGAAGTTATACAGAGTTTTTAAATTGTACTATTCTCCAAACGATTAATTTGTTGCCCAAATGTCGAAAAACTATTGTTTGTTTGCTGTTCAACCTGCACTTCTTCTGCAACGACAACAATAACATAGTACAATATTCAATATCCAAGTTACTGTGACTGTCTTAACAAATATTTTGATATTCAAAGTTGGTTGTATAATGTTTTTATCCTTTTTTTTCAGATTTGAAACAATTACAGATATTGTACCTTGACAGAACTTTAGTTTCAGACGTGTGTTCGGAAGTTGTAAAATGTAAGACTTAGTATATATAAATGACACAGACAGACAAGTGTTTGGATTTTGTAAAATGTAAGTATATTATATAAATGACACAGACAGACAAGTGTTTGGATGTTGTAAAATGTAAGTATATATAAATGACACAGACAGACAAGTGTTTGGATGTTGTAAAATGTAAGTATATATAAATGACACAGACAGACAAGTGTTTGGATGTTGTAAAATGTAAGTATGTAAATGACACAGACGAGTGTTTGGATGTTGTAAAATGAAAGTATATATAAGACTGATTAGACAGAACTGTAGCTCACTGGGAGAGGAAATTAGGATTTGCAATAATCTACAGATCCAACCACTTATAATATTGAAAACCTTTTATTACATGTTTTCTATGCACGATTGATATGTAATGTTTTATTGATTTTCAATTTGAGTATATCCTATGTTCTTGTTTAGAAAATTTCAAAATTTTGTTAGGAAGTTAAAATTAGCACATTGTCAATTTAACCATATAATTTTCTGATTTCAGGCTTTCATGCACTTATAGAACTAAGTCTTTCAAGCACAAGGTATGTATACGACATGACAATTAAGCGGTTCATAAAATAGCGTAAACCGTCCACACTTACTAAACTTATTTTATATCGTATAAAATAAATAAAAAGTTACTTTAAATTTATTCCTTATTATTTGATTTAGTAAACTGCATTTGATATTATTTGATGAATAAAGGACGTCATATAGTGGGACTAATAGGCAATTTTGTTTATATTATAATTATGTTTATTCACCAATCAAGGGCCCGGGGGGGGGGGGGGGGGGGGGGGGGGGGGGGCTTGTACATGTTAACAAGCAATTAATTTATAACAATGAAAATAAATAACAATATGATATAAAGAATGTTGATAAAGGCAAATGAACCAATCAAATTGCATGTAACAATTAAAATTATACAGAAGTAACTCGCATTATAGACTTGGATTTCAAGAGTGGAAGTTTCACAGAATTTATTATCTCACTTTAATCCTGGACCTAGTTCAGAGTTAGAATTTGCAGAGTAGCCCTTAACTCTACTTAATAAGCATTGTCTATGTATGTTTAGCACACCTTAAGGAAGTTTGTGAACTTGTCATGTTTTGTCTGGTGTCTCGATTACTGTTCATATTTCCATCTTGTTAAGAATCACCTGGTCAATATCTCTAGCTTATTTGCAAGGGGAGATGAAATTAAGGGGGTGGGGTTATACAACATTTTCTTATCTCTATGTATTTAAAATCACAGACATCCAGCAAGGCATGCAAGTTTGTTTAGCAGTTGCCCGTTTTGAAATCCGGCTCCCGGTTTAACCCACTCCTCTTTAGATACTTTATTTTCATATGACTGGTAAAATCAGAATAACACACAGTTATCAGCACTTTTCTCCAAAGAAAATGCCCAAATCCAAAGGGGGAATTCTAAGAAATCCTATATTTCCTAGGCTATATTTTTAAAAAGAAATCTTCATTATTTCAAAGTGTATTAAGGCTTAATGAAGAGGGTTCTGCTGTACTAATGAATCAGACACTTAAAACTATGGACTTTTTGAAAAGATTACCTACAATTTACAGAGAATTGTTTACAATTTCTGTATATATGCCCCAATCTCTCATCCTAGCTACAGGGACTAGAAATTTCTGTTTTATTGATTGTTTAAGGATGTATGCTACACCGGAGAAATTTGATAGGGATGAAAAGTGGAGGATATTACACAACAATATTTTGAAACTGAAAACTTTCAAATTTGATTTATTTAGTCAAAAAAATGCAGTTTAAGTAGAAACTAATCTGAAAAAATTTTAAAACCCCTGCTGGACTCGAACCCGTGATCCAGAGTTCAGCAGTCGACGGGCTAACTTACTGAACTACTCAGCTAGGCAATGAGTTTCGAAAATGATTAGACAAATATTGCTGATACATATCTTTATTTTCGTCCAATGTTTTAAAAGGAAGTCAGCCATTATGACGATGTAGAATACCTCCTTAAGCCATATAAATTTATATACCCAAGGACAGGTCTACCTATTAAGGGTTTTCCAGATTCTGAAAAAAGTATGTACTTTGTTTTTCAGCATAACCAGCAGATTCTTGCTTAATGGTGCTTTGAACACAACGCATGACTTGTCTAAACTCAACCTCTCTAGAACATCAGTATCCAACAATGGTAAAATAGACTTTTTCCTTCAAAAATTGTTTTTATTGCTCCATTATAAACAAACTTGAGAAGTTTGAAGATAGGGTTGGTATTTTTTTTTTACTTGTTCTAGATTTCATTCAAACCACATACACACATGATTACATACATGATAGAATATTGCATATGGCCTAAAAATCTTTTATATGCATCATTTGCTCTAACATCAGTATTGAACAAAGGTAAAACAGATTTACACTTACTGTCGCCTACCAGCTATTGTCAAAACATAAAGTGCTATTTGCAAGCTTTTATGGGATCCAATTACATGTAGCTATCTAATATGTAAATATATGGGGGATTGAATTAGGAATAGGTTGCATATTTTTAGCGTATTTGAGCTAAAAACTTGAAGTCCCTCAAGTGACTTATTGCAATTGGTAGTTGTCTGTCGTTGTGTATTAACATTTGAACGTAATCAACTTCTCTTAATTACATGCCCACTCTTTATGAAGTTTTATATGAGAATCTATGGGGGATGGGAAACACAAATTAGGAATTTCATAGTCACTGAATAATGGGGATATTAGATTGATTGATTTTATAACTTTAACGTCTTCTGAGAATTTTTCACTCTTATGGTGACCATGGCTGTGAAGGGCTGCAAAATTTAGGCTTATGCTTGGCACTTGTGGCCTTTGAGCAGGGAGGGATCTTTATCATGTCACACCTGCTGTGACACGGGACCTCGTGAGCCTTTTTTTAACTGCAGAACTGGCTTTCTGAGAAAATATTTGAACAGATCAGAGATCAAGTTCTGCAGCTACTTTTTTTTTTAATCAAAATTTGTCAGTTGTCTCAGTCAACGGCTGTCATCACTGGCATTGTGCATTCACAATTTCATTTTCTTCTCTAGAAACAATGGACTAATTTCAACCAAACTTGGCATAGAGCATCCTTAGGTGAAGGGGATTCAAGTTTGATCAAATGAGGGGTCATCTTACTTTCCAAGGGGAAAATGGTAGACCCAAGGGTATTGGGTTAGGGTATAAAGCGTAAAACACAAATTAAAGTTACTCATATATGGCACTATTGGGAATCAGAATTTTTCACTCCTAATGAGACGTCACCAGCTGTAGGTGAAGTACCACAAATTTAGACCTATGCTTAGCACTCCTCACTTCAAAACACTAAGCCTTTGGTGAAGGAACAATCACTACCTATGTTTACATGTTGGGTGTGACATGAGAGGGACTCAAACACATTACCTCCTGGTTATGAAGGAAACGCTCTTAACCACTGAGCCATCGCCACCGGTTGTCAGCAATATTGATATAGATGCATCACCGTTGTGTACATTCAAATTTGCTCAAGTTATGACTGTGGGGCTAGGGATGGGGTTGTAATATGGGTTTAAATTTTTTTTTTGCTGGAATAAAGAAGTTTAAACATATTTTACAAATCTTCCGAAGAACAGGAAGGCTGATGCGACTCAGGTGAGTGTTGTGGCCCATGGGCCTCTTGTTACAATTTAGCTGTCTGAAGTGACATAAATGCTGTTTAAATCTTGTCCATTGTAGTAATAGAGAATGCTGTGATCTTTATCCTCTGTTGTAGGTGTTTCCTGCTTAAAATCCGACAGTCTCTCCTTGGTAAATCTGGATGGAACGAGCGTCAATCCAAATATCGTAGAAATTCTTCACAGTCATTGTCCTAACCTCAAGAGAGTGACTGTAGCAAACATTCATCCTGTTAATTCTGATGATGAAAATTAAAAACTATCGGAACATGTATCATTGTTCCCAATTCTGTCGGATTACGACTGTTCCAGATTACGGACTGTTCCAAATTACGGACTGCGGACTGTTCCAAATTATGGACTGTTCCATTGTCTTGTTGTGGATGATTTACTATATTAAATGATTAATATGATGCATTATTATTTGAAATAAATTACAAGCAATAATTTAATAATATCCAAAAGAAGAATATGAAGAGATACTGATTTTGGCATGTTGCTTCATCTGTCTACATGATAAATATGGCAAAAACATATTTTGTTCGATTGATAAATTTCCTGCCATTTTTTCAATGCTTGCTGATATTCAGGTCATAGAAGTCAATATAATCATTCCTACATGTGTCTTTTTTGCAGTGTGGGTTCATCATCTGTTGTGAACTTTTGAACATTTTCAACTTATGAGATATTGTTTGGCCAATTTGATATAAAGGTCCTATGGAGTAGGGGGAACAAATAATTTCATGCCCCCATCTCTGGGGGTTGCAATATTTCCAAATCTTTCATTCGGATGAAGGGTGTGCAAAGTTCTGATGAAATATTGTAAAATTTTATGACCCGTGGATCACAATCTAATTAAAATTAGATCCTTTGATCCGCTCACGGATATAAGGATCTAATTTTAATTAGATTGCGTGGATCAAGTGTTCCATTGTCTCCGTGACTCAAATGATTAATATACGTCTAGCAATATGAACTGGGTTGAAAATAATAAGTAGCTTGAAGACCGTGGTCAGAATTGTAAATATCAGTGTCTTTGTATGAGGGACTTAGATCCCAGTATGTGGCTACAAGGATTGTGTAGCGAGTTTGTAATAGAAATTTAAATATCTTTATTCCTGACTATGTAGTATATAAACCAGGTGCAAAGTTTGATGAGCCTGGAGGCCTCAAATAGAAATTTACTGTCCTTGGGTAAATCTTTCAGGCTTCAGTGTAAGATCTTTATCTGAAAATTTATTGTTACAGTATTTTAACCCCAAACAAATTAATGTAAGCCCCCGATAATAAACTTCTTGGTGCTGCATATTTATAAAGTATTGTAATATTATGAGGTTTGTCTATTTACTGTCCCTCCAATTAACATTTTGTCTTAATTGGCAATGTCATAAGATGTGAAATTATGGTTTTTTTGTGTTGTATATTGAAGTGAAACACGGGCAGTTTCATCGTTGCAAACCACGGGTTATTGTTTCATTCTATTTCACATGTTTGTGAAATAGAATGAAAGTAACAATAACCCGTGGTTTGCGACCATGGGGCAGTTTCTGCGACGTATATAGTATTTAAGATTTAAATTATAGATTACATGTATGTTAACATGTATGTGCTGAATACAAAAAGACATTTCAATGTTATTGCAATACTTGACTTTTCTATAATAGTAGTTATAACAATGAATGTACAAGAAAATACATTAAACCGATTTACATTCTTTTACCAGTGTTTTATATTTATTGAAGAGATACACTATTAAGTCTATGGCATGGTTTAGATTGTACACTGACCCAACTGTTGAATACATTTATCCGTAGTCAAAATCAGTGTACCAAGAACGGCCTAACAATCGGTATGAAACACGTCAGACAACATTTGACCCAATGATAGGATGTGATATGGCGTCATTTTGGAATACTGCTCTCAGACTGGGATGTTGCATCATTGGAACCACGTGAGGCTGTATGACTTCATCAATATACCGTTAAGCCGTCGCAATACGCCATGTGTAACCAATGCTGTCCTGCCTGTATAGGATATTGCTGCCCACATAACACTATATTATAACCCCTCCATGCTGGTCAGCTTCCTAACCCTAATCCTGAAATCTGTAAACAGTCATATTTCAGTTTAAGTGAACTTGAAGATATAGTTTTCCCCAGCCCCTGCAAAAACCGAAAACCTTTGATTCTTCATCTTATTTTTATTCTTCTCCGAAAGTCTGCAGTTCATATAAAGTACAAATTGAAAGACAAGTTCACATGATCCTTATTTGTATATATCGGAATATAAATTAACCAAATCAAATACAATCTTGATAAAGTTGCCATCCTTATCTTTAGAAAATATTTGTGTGATTAAAAAGTATATCATATTAAACAATGATATTCAATCATATCCTGCTTTTGTCCAATTGGCTACATTCAGCTGGCATCTCTACCATTACATGTCATAGTCTTGCAAATTCCTATCTGTATCATTTGATTAAAATCGCTAAAACAGCTGAGATCCCCATGATGACTGCCTTTACTTATCTGAATGCAATCGGACCAGATTGGCTCGTTCGTTTACTTGCTATTCGCCCAGAAATCATCGCGCCATTTATCATGAATTCGCCACTGGTTCATGTAATTTTATATAGGACCCAAAATGTCTCTCCTCTCTTATCAGAAAATTTCTTTGGATTTTGTCATTGATTGAGAGCGTATATATACTACAAGAATTTCTGTCCCCTGCCGCATTGCGGAAGGGGACATTATGAGAAATACTCGTATCTGTCTGTTCTTCACACTTGACTTTGTGGACGCAACTCCTCGGAAACTGCTTAAACAGATTTTGTTCAAATCATGAAGGATTGTTAGTCACCATATTGTGTAGTTGATCACATTGCGTCGACATTTAATTTTGATTGGACAAATTTTACAGGAGTTTTGGGACTTTGATAAATTTGTATATGCTACACTTTATGAACACTTTGTGGGTTCCACTCTTCTGAAGCCGATGAACAAATTTGTTCAACTTTTGTAAGATATTTGGTCACCGTATGTAGTTATCCCGGTAATCATATTGTGCCGCCATTTTGATTCAACAAATTTTACAGGAGTTATGGACTTTGTTGAATTTGTACATGCTACACTATAGGAATACTTTGTGGATGCAACTCCTCGGACACATAGTCAAAACATGTAGTTGATCATATGCCGCTATTTCGATTCTATAAATTTTACAAGTGTTATGGGACTTTTGCGCTCCAACTTTTTTTGCAGTGGCGGCAGTGGAAAAATGGCTACATGTAGCAATCTTGTTTTTAATTTATTATTTAAGATGTCAAATTGTTCTTCTGTCTTTACATCACCCTGCAGTATTTATGGTTACAAACCCAGACAAATATATGTCTATCTAGTTTTGAAAGAGAAGCGAGAGACAGTTGATATTTATATTGCAGTTCTTGAAAAACTTTCCTGTAAGCTCCAGCATTCGAACTTGTAAAATATTTACACTCCCTCTGAACATACATTTTCCATAAAGTATACTTTAATATCATAACTATTTACAAAATATTCAATCTCCATCAGAAGCTTGATAATTTGTCCTGAAAACGTCATACTTGGCCCATATCAGTGTTAAGACTTGGTACTTCAAATCTCTTCAGCCATGATGATGTTCAACTCTATTGGGTCCTTGAATGGGGAGGCATAATTGATATCAAACAAATTCTGAAAAATATTCCTTTTCCAATTTCTTTTGGTCCAGTCTGTACACTTTTACACTATGATCTGAGCTGCAGCTGGCAAATTGATGTATGCTATTGTCTTTCAGATGAGGGGAAAATCGTATCCTCTTCACAGTTAAATGATGGGATATTCTGCAAAAGAATTATATCTGGATAATAATGGTTTAGAACACTGGAATATTTTTGTTTCTTGCTGAAGATATACCCAGTGTAACAGGATAGGGGGGGAAATTATGGCTGGACCGGGAATCCAACTCGGGACCCCTGCATTCCTAGTCTCTAACCATTTAGCTATCCTGGCCAATATCATTGGTCCGTATAATCAAAACCACTACATTCCTCCCTGAAATTGTCTTGAAGACGTGTAACTCATATTATTTTGTTTCTGGTAGAACTTTCATCCACAAGTCCAGGGGTGGTCAATGGCACCAAATGTAACAGAAAGGGAGAGAATACAGCAGACTAGGATTCAAATCTGGGGCCCTGCATTACTATAGTCAGGTGTTCTAACCACTACGCTATCCAGGCCGATATCAATGATCCATTCATCCCAAAGCACAACATTCCTTCCTCCTTAAATTGTCTTTGCCCACGAAGACATGCAAGTTAAACCCAGATTTTTTTTTGCCCTGGCAGGGTTTCACCGGCAAGTCCAGGGATGGTGAAGAGCACCAAATATAACAGGAAGGGTGAGTATATAACTGGACCAGGGATTGAACCCGGGACCCCTGCATTACTAGGCAGGTGCTCTAATCACCGAGCTCCACGGTTCATATACATGTGGCTGTGAAACTAGTGGAAGAATATGTTTTATGAATAAAATAAGATTTAGACTTGTGTTTTTTTTTAAGTTTGAGTTTCATGATGGCTATGAAAGGCTGTTATCATATATAATCCTTTAATCAAAGCAGTCTCCAAGTAGATACAGATGTAATACACATTTGTATTGTTGGTACTGGCGTGAGGATTCACACATCCCAGCATAGTTATGTAATTAAGTGCATTATGTAGACTAATTCAGGTTTAATGTGTGCAACAGAACGTGTATATTTCATAAAACAGACTCCATCAGCATTTAAACCTGAATTACCTGATACAGATGTGTAAATAACTATAATTATATAATCCTGGTCTCACCCTTGATCCAGATCAGCAATAAGCACCCATCCACTTGATGAATCTAACGTTTGTGTCCACATGTACAGACAGATTCTACCATTGTCCAGGCCTGCTGCCAACAAATGTCTGAAAAATGTTTAATATACATGTACACAAAAGATGTTTGTTATTCTGTTTGAGGTTAAACGAGGAAGAATTGCTTTAGCACACTAAAACTGATGTCTCCTCTTCCATTTTCAATAGTTTTTTAAAAACATTTTTTAGGGATCATGTTTAAAGTGGAAAATTCAAAGTTAACGGTACATAACAGTCACCTATATGTGCTTCAACCAAAGAAGAGTTGTGAACATATCATAGTAAATTAAACTTACCAACATACCAAATATCAAAGGCCTGTGAGACAAAAAAGTTTTGGTCCAGGCAATAAAAATCCCCTAAAAATTCTATTATCTAACCTTTACATAAAAGGTCAAAGGTCATCAAAAATGGCACATGACACAATGTCTTATCATAGTATACAAACATACCAAATATCAAAGGCCTAGCCCCCAAAATTCTATTATTTGACCTTTACATAAAAGGTCAGAGGTAATCGAAAATGGCATCTGACACACTGTCTTATCACTGTACACCCACATACTACAATGTACATATCAAAGGCCTATATCAAAAGACAAAAAAGTTATGGTTCGGACAAAAAAAATGCCCCAAAAAATCTTATTATTTGACCTTTACATAAAAGGTCAAGGTCAAAGGTAATAAAAACTGCTATGTGACTGTCTTATCATGGTATACCCACATACCAAATATCAAAGGCCTATGTCTAAAAACAAAAAAGTTATGGCCTGAACAATCGTTGTATGAAAAGTGGAAGAAGAATTCACGCTAAAACAATATGTCCCCCTTCTGGGAAGGGGAGACATAATAACAACATTAATCTGAGCCACATTGCCGAGATCTTACTAGAACACTGATAGCTCTCAAAAAGTGTGGAAAGTTTACAACAACAATGACGACAGATGATCAGTGTTCGATATTAACCATAGACCGAGTCTATGTCAAATGACACTGGTCTATGCCAATTGTAATTGGGATAGACCAAATTGTCTATGCCTATTTTCTAGGTTTAAAGCAATAGAATTATCCCAAAAGTCAACGTCTGATAAACATTATGAAGAAAGGAGGATATTGTTATGGAAATGGAAAGAAAGTAAATAACAATGTTTTAAATTTGTGTTGTATTTTTTTTCAATGTTGCGGTCTACGCCAATTCGATGAGGTCTATGTCATCTTGTTTTGGCATAGACCCGTGGTCTATACCAAGTTTTAAACCAATTTCAAACACTGCAGATGATGGACAAATTCTAATTATAAAAGTTCACTTGAGTGACTGGTAATCTAAAAAGCTCTGGAATCACAAAGAGACTACAACATACCTGTTCTCAGGTAGAATCACAAGACTACAACACCTGTTCTCAGGTAGAATAAGAAGGAGACTACAACACACCTGTTCTCAGGTAGAAGGTGACTGGAAACGTCTATGGCAGTGACCGACTCGGACAGAGATACTGAATCTACAGGATGAAGGGATGCAGTGGTATCCTTAATGAGACCAGGGTTCTGCCAGACAATTACCTACAACCAAACAATACAAACAAGAGGTACTGTGAGCAATGCTCACTAAGAATACCCCCCGCTTACCCCAATCTCCCAAAGGGTGTTGGTAATAGGTATAAACTACCTCTTTTCGGAGTGTAAAAAACAAATGGCATGACAAACCGAACCATATTGCTACTTCGATGTCCAGTGCGCATGACCTTTGACCTTTTGACCCCAAAATCGATAGGGAACATCTTCATCCCATGGGTAGTCCATATATATGATATGGTGACGGTAGGTGGAAAGGATAATGCTTTAGAGCCCGGAAACCATTGCGTCTACAGACAGACGGACAGACAACCCAATTCCAGTATACCCCCCCCCCCCCCCCCCACAACTTGTTGCGGGGGGTATAATTAAAGTTATAATACTAGAATATGAAATTCTCTATTCATTCATTATCATACACAGAAGAAGCACTAGATTATGATTATGCCAAACAGTGCATCAGCTCCGACGGCTGAATTTTAAATATGCTAGAAGTACACATACAGATTCACAATAATGAAAAAATATACTGATACTCTCAATTTTAATAGGGCTCCACCAAGTGAGAAATCTCAACATACAGGAGAAATCAACATGTCGTTTTATTGTGCTTAACTCAAGTTTATTTGTCATTTTATAGTTCTGTTGGAATTCCCTGCCGTTAAAATATCCGGACTATATTGTCAATGATCAAGATTCATACGTGCATTGTTCACAACTGCAGCAACACATTCATATGGAAATTTATGGCTATATGTAATCATTACAATTTGTAACATAAACATTAACTTTATAAATGCACAGTAGATATTTGTCATTGTACAGGAGTGTCTTACAATGAACTTATTATGACCATCACACTTAAAAACAGATGCTAATGAAAATATCATAATCACTTTATATGCATATTTCAATGATGGATTGATTGACATTGTTTAACGTCCCTCTCGAGAATATTTCACTTAATGACACATGGAGACATCACCATTGTTGGTGAAGGGCTGCAAAATTTAAGCCTATGCTCGGCGCTTATGGCCTTTGAGCAGGGAGGTATCTTTATTGTGCCAAACCTGCTGTGACACGGGACCTCGGTTTTTGCGGTCTCATCCAAAGGACCTCCCCTTTTAGTCGCCTCTTACGACAAGCAAGGGGTACTGAGGACCTATTCTAACCTGGATCCCCATGGGACTGTATATTTCAAAATATCAGTTGTAAATCTTAATAATGTTTCTTACAAACACAAATGTTTCGTTTTAAAATAAAAAATATTCATTTGCTACCTTTTTGTCTCGAGATGCTGTGAAGAAATATTTATCATCAGAGCTCCAGGCACAAGACCAGATAATCCGAGAATGAACTGCTGATTTCTTGTCAGTCCCTATCAACTTGGTGAACAGAGGATCTGAAAATATGAACAGAGCTTCTTGTAATTTTAACATTTGTTTGTACGTGTAATTATGTTGTTTTTACATCCCATTCAACATACAAAGTTAATAAACACAATTTCAGTTAAACTTCGGTATCTGGAACACCGATATCTCGAAAACCATGGATATGTCAAAGTGATTTGGAAGTCCAAACCCACTTATTCTTTTAGTATTTTACCCTCAGTATCTTGAACCCTCAGATATCTCAAAGTTTTATCTTGGTCCCATCAAGTTCGAGAAAATGAGATTTGACTGTAGGTCAATTTAACAAATTGTTCTCTTGAAAATATTTTTAAGAACTTTTCTATGGTTTACACAATTTTGAATTTATCAACAAACTAATTGTGAAATTTGTGTTTCCCAGGATTAAGGATTCAGGTGCTTGGGAGACCTTTAGGGTTCATTCAGTGAATATGACCTCTCTAGCACCCAAACCCCTAAAACTGGGGCCATGAATTTCAAAATTTAGGTAGAGGCATCCTTGTTCATCATGACTAAGCACACACATTGTCTGCTAGATGTCTCTGAGTAATGATGAACTTCAAGATTTTTAAAAACTTAATCATTTTATAAAAAGTTTTGACCTCCACATTTCAGGTCCCAGGGTAGCTGCAGAACTGTAGCTCTCTGAAAAAATATTTTGACATAACAGTCAAAATATTTTTTCAGAGAGCTACAGTTCTGCAGCTAGTCCCAGGGGTACAATGACCATAAAATTCATCAATATTATTCAGAAGTTGATTATGTTCAAATGTGAATGCATGACGGACAATAACAGAAAACTAGGAACTGCAGTGTCACTCATGTGACCTCATAAAATGCATTTCCTTTTGTTAATGACATTCAAGCTGTGTGTCATTTTCCATCCTTACACATGTAGTTTCATTTTATGACCCAAGATTGACTTCCATGCCAGCTACAAATGAAAGAGCCTTCCAGAACGATATTCCGTGTGCAAGTATTCCTAATATTGGCTGATTGAACATACTGGTTTACAACATATTTTATATGAAGTTTTCTCTCTAAATATGCACTTTTCCTGAATTTGAAGAAAAACAAGAGTACCGCAAAAGGTACAACATATTACGCCCATTGGACCTGTAAGCACATCATACACTCTGCATTGATATCATACACATTCGGGATAGAAAAGCCTTAATGTAGGTTATGGTGCACCAATCTATCTGACATGTGAACTGATTATGAATTTCTCTGAGAGGGACGTTGTGACAAAATGTCGGTGCCATATCTGTATCCATGACGAGAAAAAGTATAGAAAACTATTTGACCTACTTTTAGCCCTAAATGTGCATGCATTTTTCCTGAATTTGAAGAGAAAATTAATATATGGCAGCTTAATTACTTAATGAAAACCCAGAGCATATCAATTATATTCATATCAAAATTTTACACAAATATTCATCAAAATAAATAAAAAATTCAACCAGAAGTTAAACACAATATGGATGCCAATTTTCAAAATATTTGGTCACCTTACCCCATACATGTACAGTATACATACCAAATCTTATCAATATCTAAGACAAAGTTAAATGATAACAGACAAAAAAACCCACCCCAGATCACAATAGGTCACCTCAATGAGTGATGTCACTTAAAGATAGCTCAGACAGTGGACAGACTTTTAATCTATGACCTATGACCTCTCAGCTCAATTGAAGTAGAATGATTTTCACAGAATTTCCTGTACGAGATTTTGAACAATTGCGGCTGGTCTGGTAATGACAGACCTACCTGATTGTGGCTGGTTTGGTGTCCTCTTGTGATACACGGCCCATGTTCTGTCTCTTGACACGGACAACAGAAAGCTACCACAGTGTGAGAATACCATCTGCGTAACAGTGAGAGTGTGGCTACTCAACGTACATAACTGAGTCCAGTTTGATGAATCCCAAAGAATGATCCCAGCAAACTCCGTTTTTGCAGCCTATTTACAATAAAAAAAAAACCCATCAAGACATGACAAAAGTTTTTTGTTTTTTTATATTACAGTTATAAAGTGGTTATTTTCATGTGGGGGAAATTTACACAATTTACGCAGTCACCTAATAAGCACATAAATTTTTCCCACACGTATATACATGTAGTTATAAATATTTGATATAATATATGTTATAATTAGTTACCACATATTTTTCCCCCACACATAATGTTGGATGTGGAAAAACACGTATCATAGATAGCCACTTTTACATTAAGGCATAACAATTTGTTTATGAAACTGGTAACTTATAATGGATCCCCTTTTCTTCCTTCCTATAACTATACTTAGGAAACTAAAACAAAATTCTGTACCTTGCATGCTGATGCTAGAATTTTACCACTGGGATCACAAGCTAGAGAGAAAATCTCATAACCGTGTCTATACAACTTCTGGGTCTCTGGCCATAATGTGTTTTGAAGGAGTTGTTCCTCAGTAGGTGGCTCTGCGAATACAACAATTGGTGTGTTTGAAATACATTAAAAACGTTATCACTAGCTATCAGCCAAGTTTTACATATGTATAAAGAAGATTATTATCAATACTTCATGCCATCTTAGGGGTTATAATGAGTCTGCCTCAATTCAGATGACTGGTATGAAACACAATCACACATTATAGATATACATTAAACTCATCTGAAAGAGGCCCACTGATTTACCTTGGTAGTTAGGGCACTCGCTGCACGACCATGAAGTCTGGGTCAACCCCGAGATGTTTAACATAGGTAGTAATTGTTCCTAGCATTAGCAGTGAAAGTTGCAGGACCCGTCCTGCAGGTTATAAAACTTTTTTTGAGTACGTTTTCATACTCAAACTCTGTGATCTAAATCGTAGTCATATTTAAACGTCAAGGTTATAAAACTTTAATCAAATCATTCTCACACTCAAATGGAGTACATGTATTGCTCAAGATTTTTCGAGTATGCTTCGAAGCTTGCTCAGAATTGTAACTCAAAACAAATATGGCTGCAACATAGACGGATTTATTGCTGCCTGCTTCTACAAAATCAACAACAAAGATGCCCAAGGTTTGAATCCACTGGAAGTATTTGATGAGGACAGAGTATTTGATCGGTAAAAGTTTCGCCCCCAGAAGATCTACTATATTCTCAATCTTCTTCCAAATCTGAGACATCCTACGAAGCGCAACATCCCTCTCCTACCCCTTCTTCTGATACTCGTGTATCTGTGCTAACTCGCGACTCGTGTAATTAATTTATTAATCGGGGATTCCCTCAACATTTCCCGCAGCACGAGACATTTCAGTCCATCTATCAAATCTGAGAAGATTCATTAAATTCTCCACAATCAACAATGCTGCAAGAACAAAACATGCTTTCTCTACCATTGCAGGTAGGTTTAATCAAATTGTACACAATGTTTATCTTCCGGTTGACGTCACTAAGGAAATATATCTGCACAGGCCCATTGTGTATTTGTATTTTGCAGTAAATAAACCTCAAGATACAATCTTATAAACAGAGGTCCTGTCACCACGTCATGGTTGGTGTAGGCATGATAAAGAACCCTCACTGCTATAACCTTTGACCTTAAGTGCAACATATAGGCTAGAGTCTGAGATTTGTGTACCACGACGACCATGTACTGTAACCAAAAGTTATGAGTATATGATCTCTAGTCAAAAAGATTCATTATGTGAAATTTCACTGCTAAAACTCGAACATCACTTAAGACATCATCTAGACATTAAGGAGGTATGCTACACCAGAGAAATTTGATATGGATGAAAAGTGGAGGATATGTACAATATTTTGAAATTGAAAACTTACAAATTTACTTTATTTAGTCAAAAAAAGCAGTTTTAGTAGATAGCAATCTGAAATTTTTTTTAAAAACCCCTGCTGGACACGAACCCTCAATCTACAGTTCAGCAGTCAATGTGCTATAACCAACTGAACTACACAGACATAGGCGATGATTCTTAAAATGAATGGACAAATATTGCTGATATTTATATTTTCATACGTGTTTTAAAAGGAAGTCAGCCATTATGACGATGTAGAGTACCTCCTTAAGGTGTTACTGACAGACAGATGGAGACACAATAGTTTACCTGTTAGTGTCATAGGTGAGAAGTAAACCTCTGGATACTGGTCATTAGGGTGGGGCTGTAGTTCTTTGTCCACTGAAATTGTCTCCGCACCAAACACGGCCTTGTTTGACAGCCCCAGGGCAGGGACACTAGCTCCTTCAGGGAGATTATGGGCCTCCTGCATTCACAGAGCTAGTTATCAGAATCTTAATCTATCATCAGTTAAATATAATTAAAAAATTATAATTAAAAAAAAATTGTCTTCCTATATAAACAAAACTACATGTATTCACAGTTTGTTTATAGGAAGAATTTTTTTTTTTTAGTATACTAGATATCTATAATACGTGAAGTGCCTGTGTCTATAATTTATTTTCATTTTATTTATTAGCATCACCTTGTTGGTATATACAGCCAAGATTTATACAAATGAACAGATAAGCAATCAAATTTTTACTGACATCACTGTTACAGATACTACTAAATACCAGTGAGAACACCATGCATTCAGTCTCCAGATGTACAGTTCATAGATTTTGTTCCCTGTGCGTAAAACATTTTCTGAATGACTTCTAAATAGTTACAAAATTAATATGTTTGGTAATATGGTAAATTTGAAATCCTGTGGATTGATAATTTCTTTCATGGATTAATAATTTCTTTGTCATGAATGAAATTATCTTTATCTATAAGAATTGAATCAGGGTAGTAAATATTTTATGTTTGTTTGAGACCGGGTCAAATTAGAACATAGCTTAACGAGAGGCTGACCTTCAGTTTCAGTGAGTATAAGAATATTAAGGGAAAAACAGAGTTAATGTAAATATGTTGGGTTGATCATGATCCAGAAATATAGAAATTTATTGACCTTGCAAATCTTTATTTTCAATGTCCAGATGGATTTACAAGCAAGCCCACAGAGCACAATTAAGAAAGATGAACCAAAAATATCTCTACCTCTCTCTCATTTTAAGTGTAAATTAAAATTGAAGGTTTCAATTTGATAATATACCCATCAATCACATATTTCTTGTTCCAGCATCATCCTTATTCAGGAACACTATGTCTGATGAATTTAACCCCCCTACCCTCCTTCCTAGAACACATAAGAACTCTGAATGGTGTTACAGTATTAACATAATTTTTACCATCCCAAGAATCCAAAAATGTATTGCTATGTAGTTGGTACAATAATATTTGCCTTGTTGTTCTGGTAGAATAAATACGACTTAGCACCAGATTTGGTTGAAATTAGAAAGAAGAATGGTTCCTGAGAATTAAGAAGCCAAAAATGTGAAAAGTTAACGATGATGAGGGACAATAAACAAATTTTGATCTGAAAAGCTCACTTTAGCTTTAGGTGAGCCTAAAAATAGAGTCAGGGACTGAACAAGTACATTATGATGAAATTAACCTCGGTTAAAATATCTAAGAAAAATGTTTGCACAATCATATAATGTATACAGAGTTTTTTTGCCCTGTGTTATTTTCGCCTTTCTACTATTGCTATTCAGGTTTCGCCCCATTTTAAATTCGCCCACAAACAGTAAGAGATATAATGGAAAGAACAGTTTTGCCCAGTCTTAAATTTGCTCACTGACAACAAGGGCGAAAGGGACGAAAATAAAACGGGGGTGAATATTTCAGGGTTTTCAGTGGCACTATCTTACTATTGCAACTTGAAATCTTTAGAGGTATACATTAAAATCATTTTATCTAAGACTTAACAAAACAAGAAATTTATCGGATATGTCTTACCTCTTTCTGGAGTTCTGTTTTCAGGTCTTCACTACACAGAGTACAGAAATTCTCTATGAAATTTCTAGGGGCTTCAAACACTCGGACGACTTTTTCATCCGCACCTGATGCAAACTTGTACCGATTGATCATCGTCACACATTGAAGATCGTAACCATGGACTTGAGGACGAGCAATTTCATACCAAATTTCCTGTGCAAAAATAAGACAAAAAGCCCATTGGTCACACTTGCCCACCTGAGTCACTAGGATCAAATACTGGCCTGGAGGTTATAAAACTTTTACTACACTCAAACTCAGCCATATTTGTTGTGAGTACAACTCAGAGCAAGCTCTGAAGCAGTCTTGGAAAATTTTGAGCATGTACTCCATTTGAGTATGAAAAGTTTTATAACCTTCACTTTGAGTATGAGTACGATTTAGAGCACGGGGTTTGAGTTTAAGTATGAAAACATGCTCAAAAAAGTTTTATAACCTCCAGGCCTGATAATCATAATTTGGGAACAGTAATTGCAATGTAAAACTTCAACCACCTTTGACAGCCCTTCCTAAGCTCTGACAGTCATGGCGTGAACACACTTAAATCTACACTATATGACTATATTGTACAGTCGTTTGACATATTAAGTATTCATCGCCGACGTCAAAATGTTCTACTTGTTGAAAATTTGTTGTCGCTGCTATTTTTGTATCATGCTATTGATAGAAAACTTATCAGGCTCCAGAATTTTGAACAAAAAATATGTCACAATATTCCAATGATGTACCGCAGTTGCCTAGAGGTTAGAGCGTTCGCCTCGCATGCGGAAGGCTAGGGTTCAAATCACAGCCGTGACGGACCTAAGTCGTGAAAACAGGTAGTAACAGTTCCATCAACTAACGCTCGGCATCAGGTGTGAATGTCACGGGTCCTCGGAAATGACCTTAAAAACTGATGTCTTGTGTCGCATTAGGTGTGGCACGCTAAAGAACCCTCACTGCTCAAAGGCCGTAAGCGCCGAGCAAAGGCCTAAATTTGAAGCCCTTCACCTCTCTCGAGAGACGTTAAGCAAGATACAATCAATCCAATGACATACTAAGTATTCACAATTCTTGTCTGCTGTCATTAGATTTCTTAAACAAAAGGCTAGCCCAGAAACATGTCCCTAGCAAATATGAGGAAATTTCAATTGCTGTAAGAAAGAAAATCATAGAAGCTTACTAAACAGAGAAAAATAATGCAGGACCATTTGAATATCTGGCAAAAGTCCAACAAAGTTCATAACCCTCATCTTGTGTGTGTGCTATCAAAGAGCAAACCGTCCTTTGTGACCTTGGGATGCAATTGTTATGAAGGTGTTGGGATGTTGACCAGTGCCAACTCTCAAAAATATATTGAAACATTAGAAAACAATCTATTGCCCATTATTGTCAGACATTTTCCACAAGGAAATTTTGTTTCAAGATGACAATGCTCCCTTCCATAGATCACCATTACACAGTGCCTATATGGAAGACAACGATGTAAAAACTACATCATGGCCAACTCATTCCCCTGAAATCAATATCATCAAAAATATATAATTACATCTTTAAAGAGACCTTCCATTAAACAAGAGGCCCAGGGGCCTTATAGGTCACCTGAGTATCATGTAACAACCTTCCAATGTTTGAATTAGGTTTGTGTTTAAATATAAGAATTTTACTTTTGGATGGAAGAAACATTGAATAGCTATGTGGTCAGCCCCGCCTTTGCACCAGAACCCCTGACCCAGGGGCCATAAATTTCAGTTTTGAAAGAAGCATCCTTGATCATCATTATCATACTATTAGTTTGTCTACTTAATACCCAGCAGCAGAGGAGAAGATTTTCAAAGAAAAGAAATAAAATGCATTTTCACTATATGATCAATAGGGCCCCACCCTAATACCAGAACCCCTGACCCAGGGGCCATAAATTTCACAATTTTGAAAGAGGCATCCTTGCTCATCATAATCATGCTATTGGTTTGTCTACTTAATACCCAAGGACAGAGAAGAAGATTTTCAAAGAAATAATGCATTTTCACTATATGACTTATAGAGCCCCACCCTAGCACCAGAACCCCTGATCCAGGGGCCATGAATTTCACAATTTTTAACAAGAGGTACTGTGAGCAATGCTCACTAAGAATACCCCCCGCTTACCCCAATCTCCCAAAGGATGTTGGTAATAAGTATAAACTACCTCTTTTCTGAGTGTTGCTACTTCGATGTCCAGTGCGCTTGACCTTTGACCTTTTGACCCCAAAGTCGATAGGGAACATCTTCATCCCATGGGTAGTCCATATGTATGATATGGTGACTGTAGGTGGAAAGGATAATGCTTTAGAGCCCAGAAACCATTGCGTCTACAGACGGACGGATGGACGGACAGACGGACAACTCGATCCAGTATACCCCCCCACAACTTGTTGCGGGGGGTATAAAGAGGCATCCTTGCTCATCATTACCATGCTATTAGTTTGTCTACTTAATACCCAGAGACAGAGAAGATTTTCAAAGAATTTCTACATTTTCACTATATGACCAATAGAGCCCCACCCTAACACAAGAACCCCTGCCCCAGGGGCCATGAATTTCACAATTTTGGTAGAGGGCTCAATGCTCATTATAATTATGCCCACAGTTTGGCTTCTTGATGTCCAGGAGTAAAGAAGAAGATTTTTTAAAATTACACTCATTTTGATGGTTTTTGCCCCACCCCTCAGGCCTCAGGGGGGCAGGGACCACGAATTTCACAAGTTTTGTTCCCCTCCACCCACAGATGCTATATGCCAAAATTGGTTGAAATTGGTTCAGGGGTTTCAGAGAAGAAGCTGAAAATGTTCAAATGTTAACGCACGACGAACGACGACGGACAAAAACAGATACAGTGGAACCCCGTTATTACGTTCCCCCTTTATTACGTTAGTCCGCATATTACGTTGGAATTTCAAAGCACAAAACCATTTCTTAACAAACCTATATAAAATAGACCTCGTTATTACGTTGTCCTAAAATGCCGGGACTCGGTATTACGTTGTAAATATTCCGACAAAAACGTAATAAACCCCTAATTATTCAATAGTGATTCTCAAATTAATAAGCCATTCACACCTTGACTGCCTGAGGCAGTCACCACGTAAATTTCCTGGTCTGTTTTTGGGGATTAGAGACGCTTGACTGATCACGCTTCGATAGATCTAGCAACATCAATACAGGTGAATACCCCGTATAGAAGCCAGTGATAAACAATTAAATAATGTTTATTTAGAAATTGTACTATATGAAATTTACTTCATTTTTCATATTTTGATAATCAAAGAGAAAATTTCTCAACCACCTGCGTGTTCAGCATAGTGTGATTACCTTCGCTATTAAAACTCTATTCACGGACAGCTTTGGTACCAAACAAGAAAGACAAAATTTATCGTAGCAATGTTACAACCGCTTGGGTAACTGCTTGGACATAGGTGACTAAAGGTGTTCAATTAAAAAAAATTGTTCGTTGTTTGGACATGCAGCTTGGGTGTTCGTAAATCTCGTCCATACATACACCTATCTATCGGCCGATTTGTGCACGGCATTTACCTCAGTGAATATTTTAAAATCCCTTGATGCGCACGTGATTTTAGTGCCATCATTTAGCATTATAAATGAAATCTTCGTGCATCATTATATTTTTTTTTTTTTTATGTGGATTGCGCTTAAATTGTTCTCCGTGCATGTTTATCGTTGGTGAGAAGTGTGCAAGTGTTGGGTATCGTGTGCGTTTTGTGTCTATAGTTTTGTTGTTTTTTGGGTGGGATTTTTTTTTTATTGTGTTGTGTATTGTGTAATTAGAGAACTTAATAAAAACGATGTTTTGTTATTTTTTAATATGAATGTTGAATACGAACCGGAACGAGTTATTGAGAGAAATTTACATGAACGCATTGTTTTAAAGTTGAACAAAATGGCGGTCCAAACGAATGTAGAAAAAGCAACGTTTATCAAAACATCCTTATGTATCCTACACCGAAATAAAGAAAAGGGATAAGAACATGAAGAATTACGGACATTAAAGATAAGATGTAAATAAAACAAAGTATCATAGTCTATTAAACAAAGAAACAGTAAAGATATATTCACACACCCCTTCACGGAGTACCAACGGACGATATACAATTTCCAAATGATATTTTTAATGGATTTAACTGGGAACGTTTATTACGTTGCCCCCGGTATTACGTTATTTTATCGTGACAAAATGGAAAACGTAATAACGGGGTTCCACTGTAGCACCTAAACAGATAACACCTAAAAATCCCTCAATTCCGAGATCAGCTGTTCACGGATTTGTGTGAGGATTGATTGAAATTAGCTTAGGGATAGACGGACATTGCGAAAAACTTGATCAGAAGAACAATGGCGCCTATATGAGCTAATGACATAAATTTGACAGTAGCAGTTTGTAAACGTACCTACATGTATATGAACTGATGACATAAATTTGACTATAGCAGCTTATAAACATACCTATATGAGCTAATGACATAAATTTGACTGTAACAGCTTATAAACGTACCTTTCCTTGATTGCATGTAGTTGGTGCATGTAGACGTGTGGTCTGGTCTTTGGAGACGGTCAAGACAAACTGACCATCGGTGTCCCAGTCTAGGTCCTCCACTTCATCAAAATGACCACCTCCAGTGACCACTGGTTTCCAAAGGTTACTGGGCTATAGTAGGAAAAAATATATCGATCTTTAGAGAGGATTGATCACTTGTGGCCAAAACCCGTAAGTGGACAACTAACTGTACATTGTCCTGCATGTTTCAGAATGATTGCATATTATCTTGACGTCAAAGAAAAATCCACAAAAATTACAATCACAAATTAAAATATACATGTATATTGATACATATAGGTATAAATAGGTATAGTTAAAGCACGGAAATTGGAAACACAGAATATAATTTGCTACCTTTTCAGGGATTGGATGGCAAAAATTTCCCCACACATAAAATACCTGTTATACAATATAGTATGACCCATCACCCCACTCCCAGAAAATATCTTCTATACGATTATGAGATGAGCATGTCCCTATTCCTGTCACATTCATATTGAAATGTATAAGTGATCAAACCTCATCATATAACCATTGATGAAAGGCGCCTTGGTAACCATGGGCAAAAATAGATTTGCCATCCGGTGCAAACATTCCTCCGTAGAGACCGAGGGTGTTCCCTCCAACCTCTCCAACTCGCACCTGTCAATCAGACATAATTAAATAAATCAAGGTTAATTAGTGACATTTACAATACAGAATATAGCTGACAACTTTATCCGTTAAACATTTTCATATTAATCAGCACCCGGACATAACAAGTCATGCAATAATTAAGATTCTAACATACATGATTACATTTCTAATGTTTCATACACTAGGTCACCTCTCTCCACTCTAATTTCTAATGTTTTATACACTAGGTCCCCTCTCTCCACTCTTATTTCTAATGTTTCATACACTAGGTCCCCTCTCTCCACTCTTATTTCTAATGTTATATACACTAGGTCCCCTCTCTCCACTCTTATTTCTAATGTTTCATACACTAGGGTCCCCTCTCTCCACTCTTATTTCTAATGTTTTATACACTAGGTCACCTCTCTCCACTCTTATTTCTAATGTTTTATACACTAGGTCACCTCTCTCCACTCTTATTTCTAATGTTTTATACACTAGGTCCCCTCTCTCCACTCTTATTTCTAATGTTTTATACACTAGGTCACCTCCACTCTTATTTCTAATGTTATATACACTAGGTCACCTCTCTCCACTCTTATTTCTAATGTTTTATACACTAGGTCACCTCCACTCTTATTTCTAATGTTATATACACTAGGTCACCTCCACTCTTATTTCTAATGTTATATACACTAGGTCACCTCTCTCCACTCTTATTTCTAATGTTTTATACACTAGATCCCCTCTCTCCACTCTTATTTCTAATGTTTTATACACTAGGTCCCCTCTCTCCACTCTTATTTCTAATGTTTTATACACTAGGTCCCCTCTCTCCACTCTTATTTCTAATGTTAACTAGGTCACCACTCTCCACTCTTATTTCTAATGTTTTATACACTAGGTCACCTCTCTCCACTATTATTGCTAATGTTTCATACACTAGGTCCCCTCTCTCCACTCTTATTTCTAATGTTTCATACACTAGGTCCCCTCTCTCCACTCTTATTTCTAATGTTATATACACTAGGTCACCTCTCTCCACTCTTATTTCTAATGTTATATACACTAGGTCCCCTCTCTCCACTCTTATTTCTAATGTTTCATACACTAGGTCCCCTCTCTCCACTCTTATTTCTAATGTTTTATACACTAGGTCACCTCTCTCCACTCTTATTTCTAATGTTATATACACTAGGTCCCCTCTCTCCACTCTTATTTCTAATGTTTCATACACTAGGTCCCCTCTCTCCACTCTTATTTCTAATGTTTTATACACTAGGTCACCTCTCTCCACTCTTATTTCTAATGTTATATACACTAGGTCACCTCTCTCCACTCTTATTTCTAATGTTATATACACTAGGTCCCCTCTCTCCACTCTTATTTCTAATGTTTCATACACTAGGTCCCCTCTTTCCACTCTTATTTCTAATGTTTTATACACTAGGTTCCCTCTCTCCACTCTTATTTCTAATGTTATATACACTAGGTCCCCTCTCTCCACTCTTATTTCTAATGTTTCATATATTGGGTCCCCTCTCTCCACTCTTATTTCTAATGTTTTATACACTAGGTCACCTCTCTCCACTCTAATTTCTAATGTTTTATACACTAGGTCCCCCCTCTCCACTCTTATTTCTAATGTTATATACACTAGGTCACCTCTCTCCACTCTTATTTCTAATGTTTCATACACTAGGTCAGATCATGAAGAACTTAATTTTAGATGTGCAATTGTTAGTACACAACAGATGACAATGGATGGACAGATGGGAGGATGAATGGACACATGGATGGACATATGGGAGGATGAATGGACATATGGATAGACAGATGGGAGGATGAATGGACAGATGGATGGGAGGATGAATGGACATATGGATAGACAGATGGGAGGATGGATGGACAGATGGGAGGATGAATGGACACATGGATGGACAGATGGGAGGATGAATGGGCACATGGGTGGACAGATGGGAGGATGAATGGACAGATGGGAGGATGAATACACATGGATGGACAGATGGGAGGATGAATGGACATATGGATAGACAGATGGGAGGATGGATGGACACATGGATAGAGAGATGGGAGGATGAATGAACATATGGATAGACAGATGGGAGGATGAATAGACACATGGATGGACAGATGGGGGAATGAATGGACAGATGGGAGGATGAATGGACACATGGATGGACAAATGGGAGGATGAATGGACACATGCGTGGACAGATGAATGGACACATGGGTGGGTAAATGGACAGAGTATCACATCCTCAAATAATGAGAAGACATCTTTGTGCTTTTCTTGCATTTTAAAGTACCTACTTGTTCAATCCAGACTCCAGATTCCAGATCAGGTCTCCAGATTATCATTGTCTTATCCATGGAAGCAGAGAGCAATCTCAATGGCTGGTGATTTCCTTTTTCCATTAAGAGAGGAAATTGCCATCGAATACTGTAAATCCAGTTCTCATGGCCGCTTAACACAGATTCCAGGGTGACTGCAAACATGTGCTTCTTACCTGTTTTGAATAAACACTGATTAAAGAAATGCATGGACATTTTCTTCCACCTGAGTACCATGCAAGAAAGAGCTTGCTGCTAGTACAAGAAGTGTGCCCTCTATCTAAGAATTGAAGGTCATCCATATTCTTATCGCAGATCTTCCTTTTTCCTGGATCAGAGGTGACAATCATTATTCCCTTTTAGTTTACAAAGATTTTCATTGACTATTTAAATTACATGCACACTTAGTGATGACCCTGAATGGACACTGAACACACACACAGCAAGTGATGAACAATATTGAACAAATGAACAGGGTGAGTAAATGATGAAAGAATGCTGAACAATTGTGTGGGGGAGGGGGGGGGGGTTGAATTAAATGTAACAGAATGGGAATAAAACATCATCAGTTATCTATATTGTCCTTTTTTAAACATGTATATGTGTTACCTATAGGGAGAGCTCCAAAAAGAGGGCAGTGAGAGTATACTTATACATGTACATAATTAGGCCACAGTTTATTAATTTCTTGGTTTACGGATTTTTTTTTTTTAAATTAGATTTGGTCGGGAGAAAAAAAAAATTAAACATCTTTAATATCTATCGCTGTTTTCAATGAATCATTAACACCATTTCGTGAGTACAAATAAACAAAACATGTATTAAATATTCGATAAAGAATTCTTTTGAGTGACTAGTTTGCTATGAATTTTTTTTAAAAAATGCTACTTCAAATTCAGTGTATAAGTATTGTCTGTTACACTTTGGTAAAACATAAGTTGAGAAAATGTGTATGGTCGTATCACCTTGATGTAAAGTATCCAGTATTTATACTATATGCTGTTCGTACATGTATATGCTAACAACGATTTTACAAATTGCAAATATAATTTTTCAAAAATTAATATAAGCACTATTACAATTTTATGTAGCAATTCCATTTTTTATTTCAGATTGTTTATACCCCATGAAATAATTTTTTAACCCAATTTTCCCCCACAAAGACATGCTCATGGAATTCTCTATCACCTGTTTTGAAAAAAGTGTTTTTTGTTTTTCATTTTTATTTATTTGATACTCAAATTCTTTCCACCACTACACAAGGTATACTAATTTCTGAGAAATATGCACACCTTTCATCTGGGAATTGGTCCTATTTGTTTTTACGGGTGTTCATTAAAATATCAAAAGCATCTGGCAATTTCTCATGCTGTTCTATTCCCTGTTCGATTTTTGATGGCAGAGATGCATGTACATGCATTCAAATACATTTATTATGACATGTACTGCTGTTGTATAAAGTCACTAGTTAGAATATTCTAACTGTGTCTCGGGACAGGCCCTCACCACACTCAAACCGGATCCGTAGGACATTATCACTTTAACGATAGAACATCCAAGCTATCTAGTAAAGTCGCTAACAACTTTACCTTCCCCTCATCCTTAGATACCCAAATAGCACTGCATTTGTGTCTATGTTAGCAGCAAGAATATCGCCAATTGTATGAGAAATATTTATTTCTAACAATTCTTTTTTCCGTGATGAAATGCCATCTGTTTTGTCGAAGAATGATATCTACTGTCATCAGTGGCCATATCTGTTTAGGGCTGTTCCAGAAATGATCAAATGGGGGGGTCGGGCGGCAAATGATATTTTTTTGTGTGGGTGGTCGTATTTTTTCATATTTTAATTGGTCCGTGGTGGGATTGTTAATAAAATATTTATTATGGGTAGTGGGTAGTTTCTATTGTTTTATTTTGTGCCACGTGGGTGTTGAGTTTTCAGAATATTTTTATTGTCGCTCTTGTCGTGTTGGTTACAAAACGTCGGAGGGAAAATTGAAAACGTGCTTTCGAAATGCTGCTTTCGAAATCGAAAGTAACATAGAACTATTCGAGTTGTCGCTCTTTGCAGCGCATAACTTTCCATTATGGCGCTCTTCAAATTAGAGGCGCGTTTAATAGGGTCCCTTTGGACGTGATGGCGGCGAACTCTGTTCTGTAGATTATTACAGTTTACAGTGCATCGATTTTGGGAATATTTTGAAACCAATAGGTATTCCGTTTTCTAATAAAAATAGGCAAACCTTAGTTGATTTATACGAGGGTACCGATGCGTTATATTTATCAGTCGGTGTGATGGTGATATAGAGGCCTCCGGGCGCGGGCTCCATTAGAAGACGAACGATTCGTGGAAAAACATCCATACCCATTTCATGATAATAGCATCGTTTGGACTCCCAATCTTTCCAACATTCCCGCCATAGATGCCTTGATTGTTGATGTGACATCGTTTCTTCAGAACTACTGTGATACAATGTCGCACAGGCATTACCGCGTCATTGACTAGAATGTTTGTCCCGAAAACCTCGCGAGATTTGTACCGTTTTCATTTTTAAAAATATTTTTGTGGTGGGTCTGGTTAGTTTTTTTTTTTATTAGATGGGTCATTGTAAAATGAGTTTATTAATTTGATGGGTCATGGGGTAATTTTTTATTTTTTTTTATGGGTGCTTGGTATATACAAAAGGTGCCTCCCGACCCCCCCATGTATTTATTTCTGGAATAGCCCTTACATGGTTTTCAAAAATACGGAATAATGATATTTCGCAAAACGAATAGTGATTACCAAATACAAATCAATACGTTTGCATTTGATGATTTTCTATTCCTAAAATTTAAAATGCATTTTATTTTATTTTCAGTTTGAAATGTTGGGTAGAATCGACGGAATTAAAAAATAAAAGAAATTTGAATTTTATTTTTTTTCAATTCCCCAGAAATTAGGGTTGGCGGATCCGTAAACCAAGAAATAAAAAAACTGTGGCCTTATGATGGAGTTTATCAAAACACAACATTTTACCTTTATACATAAATGTGATGGTATTTTCCCTCATTTTGATCTCCTCGTCTATGGATAATTGCTGGACAGATTTGATGACATCATCATCCCCTGTCTGTCGTCTTGACAACCTCCAGATTCGGATCAAGTAATCTTGCCCAGCACTTGCAAGCATAACATCTCCGCTGTCTGTGAACATTAAATCAAACATAATAAAACAGAATAGGATCTGTACATACTGCAATCACTGATCATGTGATCTCGTTTGATAGAAAAAAAAATCTTTTGCCTTAAAAATCATTGGCATTTCTGCTGAATGTGCAAACCAAATGTAAACAGAGAATGTAAAACCATTGGCATTTCAGATAAATATATAATACATTCACTAAATCATTTCTCTAATTTTTCTTTTTCAAATTGGCCTTGTTTTCATCATAGACAATGAATACATGTTTGTTGCAAACTAGTTTGATTCAAATATTTTGTACCACCTGTCTGCATAATCATTACCAAATATGGAGCGTCATCAAGACCAAAGGCATCGTCGGAAACCCAAAGTTGATTACGCTTCGTTCCTCCCTCCATCATCCATGGGTCCATTCATTCCGACTTGCTCATTTTCATGAATAAATATTCAAAAATATCGTCCAATCAAAGTAATCGTTATTATAGTAATGGAACTCATGTTTTTAAAGGTAGCATCAACTTAACTTTTCTATCACAACAATTGTATACCAAAATTGGGCTGAAAGCGTCTCGTTGATTGAACAAATTTGCTAAGAGTGTACTATGAGCACCCAATCAAATTGTCTCATTAATTATTCATGAGAACAAGCAAGTAGGAATGAACGGACTCACGGGTGCTGGGGAGAGGAACGAAGCGTAATCAACCGTCGGTTTCTGACAATGGACCAAAGGGTGCATTGGTTGTTCCATTCAAAGTAACAAAATGGTCAACAATATGATATTTCAGTAATTGAATCTACTTTACATTTTTTAAAAATACATAAAACTATAAATCATATAAAACAATGAAAAGTCTTTCTTCGTTGTTTTATTGGCAATGTGAAGGTAATCATTGCAGAAAAACTTTAGATTTTTTTCTGCAATGTTAGCTACCTTCATCACCAGATAAAACAATAAAGAAAGACTTTCTATTGTAACAGTTTATATTCATATTTTCATGTATTCTTTAAAAACATAAACTAGAATATCATATCCTTGACCCATTCACTACATTAAATAGAACAACCAATGCACCTTTTGACCTAGATGATGTTCCATATTTATGTACATGTACAAGTAATAAAAATGCTGCCATTTTTTTTAATTAAAAAAATGTGTGTGAAACAAGATGTGTTTGTTAAACACTGATGCTTCCGGATTACAACAAAAATTTCCAAGAACTAGGTCAATGGTCAGTGTCAAGGTAAAAACATCTGGTTTTGTTGGAAAGGTGTTCTCAAAAAAAGTTTATATCAAGCATGTGCATGCTTGATATAAAAAGAGTACCTCTTACAATTTGAAAGATATGGCTTATATTCAAATTTTCTAAAGGTATAGGTCAAAGGTCAATGTTAACTTCACCAGGTCAAAGACTTTGGTGTCAATGGAAAGGTCTTGCCACAAAGAATACACTGCAGACCAAATATCTCTTTTGGTTTAGAAGATATGACCAAGGTTAATTTTTTTTGCCACAAACAAAACTATATGCCCTAAAATTGGCATAAAAACCCAACAAACATGTATTTATTGTCGCATATGAAAGCAATGTAAATTTCAAAAGAAATATGAGTCTCAGAAAGGATTCAGTGACCGTAAATATATAGGTTCTTGAGATGGCAATTTATTAAATACCACACCCTAGTTTCATTATTTCTTATTATAAATACCTGGAGGAAAGAAAGGCTATTCATTAGATCAAATTTGAATACTTTAAAACAAAGATGCTTTTTTGACAAGTTTGGTTGAAATTGGCCAAGTGGTTCTTCAGAGGAACTAAAAAATGTGATTAGTTTACAGATAGACGACAGTCACAATCACAATGGTCAAACTTTGATCAGAAAAGCTCATCTACACTTTCAGCTCAGGTGAGCTTAATATATTTGCAAGGATGTTAAACAACAAACCACAAATGATCAAAGTCTCCATACCTTCAATACAGAAGTCGACAGCCCTCACCCAGTCTTCGTGTCCTTGCAAAGAAATCACCTTCTTGTAAAACTAAATAAATAAGAAAGCTATTTAACTAATAAATCATATTTGCAGTTTGTGCATGCATATATCGACATTTTCAATGCTTATGCCTTAGTTTGATATCTTTACAAATTGTAATAGTATGTCTATTTTCAACAGCTCTGGACTGCGTTCTGACAGAAATGAAAGTAAAATGTAAAATTAATATATGAAATAATTTTCATTTTTGATGAACTGTAACATTTTATGCTGACATACTTTTCACTAACACATTTCATGAGGTATGCTGGCATGAAGCAATACCATTCACACCCTTGTGTATTTTCAAAAAAAATAATCATTTCTTAGATATACACTGGTCACTAGTGATCTGTTTTCCAGCTTTTTTAAAACTCATTTTTGACTTCATACCTGGTGTAACTTTTGATCATCTTGTAAACTGTATAAATGAATCTTATGATCATCACATCCACAGGCCATTAAAGGAACTAAAAATAATAATAAAAAAGAGGTCCATGAGCCTTATCAATAGTCACATGAGTATTACACAAACATCTAGGAAGTACTACCTTTCAATTTTCACAGGAGCCCCATGCTAACTACAAAAAATTCCTGTAAAGAACTCCTGTGTGGAAGATTGCATCATTGGAACCCATGGATGTTCTCTCCGTTAAACTGCATTCAATTAACGGAGAAAAAACCCGTGGGTTCCGACGATGGGAAGATTGTAACTCTCCCTCTGAATTTCCCACTTCATCAAATTCTCAATAGAGGGTGCAGCATTCACAGTTACAAGTAGCCACTGTTTCGTAAATACGTATTATTCAATCTCTTTGTAGTTATCATATTCCTGTAAAAGTATTTATTTACGCTGGGGTTAAGTACGCATTTTTCGGAGTCCAACATTATGCGTGGAAAAAAATATGCGGTAACTAAATACAAAATATATTATACTGTATCAAATGTTGATAACTATACACCAAGAGGGAAATTTACGCGCTTATTACGTCACCGAGTAGTTAGTGTAAATTCCCCCCACGTGTAAATAACAGTACTGTACATGTATCAGTTGTGTTTACAAGTCAAAATTGAAACTAGAGATTGAAAAACAAATGTCTCCCCAAATTGGAAGTGCTCCAAATGAAACCACCTCCCCTTAATGTACTGCATGATATGGAGGATGAGCAGGAACATAGCCATTATGAACTCTGATAAGCCACATATGAGAAGTGTTCACAATCTATTTTACACCCTCCAACCCTCAGATCCACTATAACTTGAAGGATAACAATTGGATCCTCCTGTCCCTACAATATGCACATCTGCAAATGGCATTCAAGTATTGAACAAAATGTCAAGTCTATTGGATAAGCCATATAGGAGGAGAAGCGTTCACAAACTATTTTAACATCCTCCACTCCACTTACATCCACTATAACATTTAGAAAATTAATTGGATCCTCCTATCCTACTAATATGCACATCTACAAATGGCAATAAAGCATTGTACAAAGTTTCAAATCTATCAGATACATGTAAGCCATATAGGGGGAGAAGTGTTCACAACCTATTTTACACCCTCCACCCCTCTTAGATCCACTACGATTTTTAGGAAAATAATTGGATCCTCCCATCCCACCAATATGCACATCTACAAATGGCAATGAAGCATTGTACAAAGTTTCAAATCTATCAGATAAGCCATATTGGAGGAGAAGCATTCACAAGATTTTGTAACAGACAGATGGACGGATGGACAGAAAGATCTCCCTGAAAGAGGGAAGACATGATAATACTGACAATTATATGATAAAGTTCTGAAACACTTTTGATAAACCCATTCATTTAAAAGGTTTACATGAAGAAGTCAAATAATCCGAAAGAGATGTAAAGAAATCCACTCCTTTAACTAATCAAATTTTTATACTTACTATCTGTGTTTGGCAAGCACACCATAGAGAGGTCAAGAACAAAGCCTGTACCAAAGTTAATTATCTGCAATGGCGCAAAATCTGTTGGAAAAGACAAAATATCATATTATTTCATCTGTCATATTACTCATAGATCAGTAACAATGTCTGAGTGGATAGATCTGTAACAGTGTCTGAGTGGATAGATCTGTAACAGTGTCTGAGTGGATAGACCAGTAACAGTGTCTGAGTGGATAGACCAGTAACAATGACTGAGTGGATATATCAGTAACAGTGTCTGAGTGGATAGTTCAGTAACAGTGTCTGAGTGGATAGACCAGTAACAGTGTCTGAGTGGATAGACCAGTAACAGTGTCTGAGTGGATAGATCAGTAACAGTAACTGCGTGGATAGATCAGTAACAGTGACTGAGTGGATATATCAGTAACAGTGGATAGATCAGTAACAGTGTCTGAGTGGATATTCAGTAACAGTGTCTGAGTGGATAGTTCAGTAACAGTGTTTGAGTGGATAGACCAGTAACAGTGTCTGAGTGGATAGACCAGTAACAGTGTCTGAGTGGATAGATCAGTAACAGTGACTGCGTGGATAGATCAGTAACAGTGACTGAGTGGATATATCAGTAACAGTGGATAGACCAATAACAGTGTCTGAGTGGATAGACCAGTAACAATGACTGAGTGGATAGATCAGCAACAGTGTCTGAGTGGATAGACCAGTAACAGTGTCTGAGTGGATAGACCAGTAACAGTGTCTGAGTGGATAGACCAGTAACAGTGTCTGAGTGGATAGATCAGTAACAGTGACTGCGTGGATATATTAGTAACAGTGACTGAGTGGATAGATCAGTAACAGTGTCTGAGTGGATAGATCAGTAACAGTGTCTGAGTGGATATTCAGTAACAGTGACTGCATGGATAGATCAGTAACAGTGACTGAGTGGATAGATCAGTAACAGTGACTGAGTGGATAGATCAGTAACAATGACTGAGTGGATAGACCAGTAACAGTGTCTGAGTGGATATTCAGTAACAGTGTCTGAGTGGATAGATCAGTAACAGTGACTGCGTGGATAGATCAGTAACAGTGTCTGAGTGGATAGATCAGTAACAGTGTCTGAGTGGATAGATCAGTAACAGTGACTGAGTGGATAGATCAGTAACAGTGTCTGAGTGGATAGATCAGTAACAGTGACTGAGTGGATAGACCAGTAACAGTGTCTGAGTGGATAGATCAGTAACAGTGTCTGAGTGGATAGATCAGTAACAGTGTCTGAGTGGATAGATCAGTAACAGTGTCTGAGTGGATAGACCAGTAACAGTGTCTGAGTGGATAGATCAGTAACAGTGACTTAGTGGATAGACCAGTAACAGTGTCTGAGTGGATAGACCAGTAACAGTGTCTGAGTGGATAGATCAATAACAGTGTCTGAGTGGATAGATCAGTAACAGTGTCTGAGTGGATAGATCAGTAACAGTGTCTGAGTGGATAGACCAGTAACAGTGTCTGAGTGGATAGACCAGTAACAGTGTCTGAGTGGATAGATCAGTAACAGTGACTTAGTGGATAGACCAGTAACAGTGTCTGAGTGGATAGACCAGTAACAGTGTCTGAGTGGATAGACCAGTAACAGTGTCTGAGTGGATAGATCAGTAACAGTGTCTGAGTGGATAGATCAGTAACAGTGTCTGAGTGGATAGACCAGTAACATTAACTGAGTGGATAGATCAGTAACAGTGACTGCGTGGATAGATCAGTAACAGTGTCTGAGTGGATAGGTACTTTTGATGATAAATCAAATTAAAACCACTCATTATGACAAGCAATTTTTATAAAATATCACTTTTCTTTCATAGAGTAAGGAGACACTTTTTTAAACCAGTATTCCACAATCTACATTTAAAAAAACAAAGCCTCATTAAGTCATTATAGGTAAAAAAAAAAATTTAAACAAATTTGTAGAATTAATTTACTGATAGAAATTTCATGACTCAAAACAAGTACCTGTAACTACATGTATGTATTTTACATGACAGTGTGTGCTCTACTTTTACTCCTGTCTGTACATATAATTTTTATTATCATTTCAATGTATTATAAGATGCAGTAATACATAGTAAACATATAGATTTACAAAGAATCTTAAACCTAACCATTTGTTCCAGAATCCCTCCATATCGCCAGCTGGGAGTCTGTGGATCCTGTGACTATATAAGTCACATTTTGATTGGATACTTCAATACCATTCACTGTTGTGATTGGTCCAGAGTGGAAATCAAGTACTGCTACAGCTTTGTACTGCAAACACAAGACAAGACATTCATCTGATTATCACATGACAAGAACAAGAGGTCCATGAGATGTAACATTTATCTGATTATCACATGAAAAAAACCACTTAAAATCAGGAGAGATGTTTTTATTCTATTGCAGGTTGTTTTAGTCCTATTAAAACAAGAGGTACTGTGAGCAATGCTCACTAAGAATACCTCCCGCTTACCCCAATCTCCCAAAGGGTGTTGGAAATATATAGGTAAAACTTCAGTATTATGATCCAAAAGGTATCTAGGAACACAGCATCTCCATGCGATGAAAAAAGCCGTTAAAGAATTTAAATGGAAACCATATTGCTACTTTGATGTCCATTGCACGTGACCTTTGACCTTTTGACCCCAAAATCGATAGGGAACATCTTCATCCCATGGGTAGTCCATATGTATGATATGGTGACTGTAGGTGGAAAGGATAAAGCTTTAGAGCCCAGAAACCATATTGCTACTTCGATGTCCAGTGCGCTTGACCTTTGACCTTTTGACCCCAAAATCAATAGGGAACATCTTCATCCCATGGGTAGTCCATATCTATGATATGGTGACGGTAGGTGGAAAGGATAATGCTTTAGAGCCTGGAAACCATTGCGTCTACAGACGGACGGACGGACAGACAGACAACCCGATTCCAGTATACCCCCCCCCCCCCCCCACACACACACACACAACTTGTTGCGGGGGGTATAAAAATCACTATATAGAGATTTCATTATCTGTTTGTGATGTGCCAAAAATCGTACTCATACTCAAAAGATAAGGTTATACAACTTCTATAAAAATCATTCTCATAATCAAATGGAGAACATAATCAAGATTTTTCGAGTATGCTTGAAGCTTGCTCAGAGTTATACTTAAAACAAACATTGCAGAGTTTGAGTATGAGTAGTTTTATAACCTCCAAGCCTGCAGTGTGTGATATCACCAGATCTACACATTGATAGTGTGATGAGTGTTTATTTCAAACTCAGAGAACTGAATCCCTATATGCTAGACAATCATGTATGTAAGCATTTGTTTTCAGAAATTCTAACCCAGAAAGTAGGGGTTGTTTACAATCCATAGGACGAAAAGGACCTCTTGGACCAGTTGAAATGAAACTAAATGTAATTTAGTAAGGGCTATTCCAGAAATAAATACATGGGGGGTCGGGAGGCACCTTTTGTATTAATCCGAGATTCCTCTGACTCTTACCCCCGCTTTTATATTTGACATGTGCGGGGGAGAGTCAGAGCGGACTCCATATTGAAAAGTGGAAACTCAGCGACACCAGCTGGTGTCGCTGCTTTACCTACCTCTTACAACTTTATTTCGCGGATCTATCTTCCAAGACGTGAGAATTCAGTTATCGGAAGATAAATCTATAAATAAATCATGATTAATACGATGCTATCACCGTTTAAACGGCCCTAACACCGACAAATGGAGCATCACTTGAATTAGGTCGCCGCCTCGCCATTTGATTTCTTTGCGCATGACGTCAGCACATATAAACACAAAATTTCATCGTTTAAACGGCGATAGCATTGTATTAATCATGATGTATTTGTAGAATAATCTTCCGATAACTGAATCCTCGCGTCTTGGAAGATAGATCCGCGAAATAAAGTTGTAAGAGGTAGGTAAAGCAGCGACACCAGTTGGTGTCGCTGAATTCCCACTTTTCAATATGGAGTCCGCTCTGACTCTCCCCCGCACATGTCAAATATAAAAGCGGGGGTAAGAGTCAGAGGAATCTCGGATTACTTTTGTATATACCAAGCACCCATAAAAAAAAATAAAAAATTACCCCATGACCCATCAAATTAATAAACACATTTTACAATGACCCATCTAATAAAAAAAAAAAACTAACCAGACCCACCACAAAAATATTTTTAAAAATGAAAACGGTACAAATCTCGCGACATTTTCGGGACAAACATTCTAGTCAATGACGCGGTAATGCCTGTGCGACATTGTATCACAGTAGTTCTGAAGAAACGATGTCACAACAACAATCAAAGGCATCTATGGCGGGAATGTTGGAAAGATTGGGAGTCCAAACGATGCTATTATCATGAAATGGGTATGGATATGTTTTTCCACGAATCGTTCATCTTCTAATGTAATCTCAGCGAGATTCGTCGAGGCTGGATATTTGGACTGACGCCTCTTCCGAATCTCAGACCAGTGCCACATAAAGTGATTCGGGAAATCTTGCCTGAACTTCAGCCGCTTGTTACGATTAAAATGGGTTAAATTGAATTTCTTGTCCGCTTCAACTTTTCGCCTTAGATATCCTATTAACTCCCTATCACAATGAAACATGCATTTCTTACCTTTACAAGGTGCAAATCCCACAGTAATTCAAGTTGGCTATTTTCGAAGCCATTGCGAACGGCCACCATTTCATATTTTACCTTCTCAACACTGAAGAGTTCCGATAGTTTAGGACGCCTTCAAATAGATTGATTAAATATTACACAGTTTTCTTTTTATTACTTTTAATTTTTATGCTTAAATGCTTTGTACAAAGTAATTGTCAACCAGTAAGTTCTGTATTTTCATTCATAGTACAAATTGTCATGAAGTAGTATATCGGAACTCTCCAGTGTTGAGAAGGTAAAATATGAAATGGTGGCCGTTTGCAATGGCTTCGAAAATAGCCAACTTGAATTACTGTGGGATTTACACCTTGTAAAGGTAAGAAATGCATGTTTCATTGTGATAGGGAGTTAATAGGATGTCTAAGGCGAAAAGTTGAAGCGGACAAGAAGTTTAATTTAACCCATTTTAATCACAACAAGCGGCCGAAGTTCAGGCAAGATTTCCCGAATCACTTTATGTGACACTGGTCTGAGATTCGGAAGAGGCGTCAGTCCAAATATTCAGCCTCGACGAATCTCGCTGAGATTACTTCTAATGGAGCCCGCGCCGGGAGGCCTCTATATCACCACCACACCGACTGATAAATATAACGCATCGGTACCCTTGTATAAATCAACTAAGGTTTGCTTATTTTTATTAGAAAACGGAATACCTATTGGTTTCAAAATATTCCCAAAATCGATGCACTGTAAACTGTAATAATCTACAGAACAGAGTTCGCCGCCATCACGTCCAAAGGGACCCTACTAAACGCGCCTCTAAATTGAAGAGTGTCGTAATGGAAAGTTATGCGCTGAAAAGAGCGACAACTCGAATAGTTCTATGTTATTTCCGATTTCGAAAGCAGCATTTCGAAAGCAAGTTTTCAATTTTCCCTCCGACGTTTTGTAACCAACATGACAAGAGCGACAATAAAAATATTCTGAAAACTCAACACCCACGTGGCACAAAATAAAACAATAGAAACTACCCACTACCCATAATAAATATTTTTTTAACAGTCCAACCACGGACCAATTAAAATATGAAAAAATACGACCACCCATACAAAAAAATATCGTTTGCCGCCCGACCCCCCCCCCCCCCCCCCCCCCATTTGATCATTTCTGGAACAGCCCTAACCAGTATTGATCACATTCATAAAAACACGTACATTACGAAAGTGATGTAGAAAATTTGTAAAATGTGTTTAAAGCTGACATGAATCCTTAAATATGTCAGGTTTCATCCTGTTCACCATATCTACTATCTGAGATAACCTGT